>NC_091215.1:7533168-7725668 GCF_040958095.1 Procambarus clarkii | reverse complement strand
ATCAACAGCCAATTATTGCACAACTATATTCTACCCACTTCAAGACTCCGCTCCAATATAGAAGCATCAATAAATATGGACCAATAGGCTTTCTACAATTACTTCCATTCAATACCCATTGTTTCGTGTTCTGTCCTGTGTTTGAATTTAATACCCATTCAATACCCATTGTTTCGTGTTCTGTCTTGTGTTGGAATTTAATACCCATTGTTGAAAGTTCGTTTTTCACCTCATCCACCTTACCCAAAAGTAGATATAAACCTCGAAGATGTATAAGCTCTATTCAGTTTCAGTTGTGTGTTTGTAAACTAAAGTCTTTGAAAATGTAATAAGTTTTACGAAACGCGCTCAAGTGTCGCGTCAGACTAGAAATAAAAATGAATTTTGGAGAATTGATCTTTGAATTACCATCAACAGTGTCAGCAGGCTACAGCAAAGACTCAACCCTCCTGTTTGGCAAACATGAAGTCACCTCAGCAGAGGGAATTCAACAGGGTGACCCATTTGCACCGTTCCTCTTTTGCATAGCGGTTCGAGAAATTACAACCAGACTGTCCAGTGAGCTCAACATCTGGTTCCTGGATGATGGCACTCTGGCAGGCACACAAGATTCTCTGCTAGAAGACCTACAGCTGATGAAGACACGGGGGGAGTCCATGGGTCTCGTTCTTAACCCCTCCAAGTGCGAAATTATTGCATTGAAGTAATCATTAGAGCAGTGAAATCAGTTTTACCAGAAGCGTCAGTCGTTAAACCTACCGACAGCACACTACTCGGAGCACCTCTGGGCCACAATGCCATTGCTGCAGTCCTTGACGAAAAGTTTAGAGACCTAAAGAGGATGGAAGAGAGAATTGGGGACTTGGATTCCCACGATGCCCTCTACCTTCTCACAAAGTGCCTTACCTTGCCCAGGCTAACATACTTCTTAAGGTGTGCACCAACTTTTGGCAACCCACTTCTACATCAATATGATGAGCTCCTCAGGTCATTATTCAGGAAGGCGCTCAACCTAGATTTAGATGACAGTCAGTGGGACCAAGCAACACTACCAGTGAGATTTGGAGGGATAGGCATACGAAAGGCAACTGAGTTAGCACTTCCAGCATTCTTATCCTCATGTACAGCAGCCAACGAATTGGTAGGGCAGATCCTACCAGAGCGTATGAGACAGCGGGAACTCATGATCAAACGTTCATCGAAGCAGCCAGACAATGGGACACCATTGCACACCCTCAACCCCGACCACAAGTCCCAAAAGACCACAAGCAGGCCCACTGGGATAGCCCCATAATGGAAAAGACTGTCACAGCAATGATTGACAACACTGATGCTGAAAACAAAGCCCGCCTCCTAGCGGTAGCAGCACCCCACGCCAGGGATTTTTTATTTGCTGTGCCCAATGCAGCCCTGGGAACTCTCCTCAGTCATGACGCTCTCCGCATTGGAGTTGCCCTTCGCCTTGCCGCCCCCATTCTCACCGAACATAGGTGCATCTGCGAACTGCGATGGCAGACCAATATGGTCGTCATGGTCTGGTATGTCGTAAATCACAGGGTAAAATTGCAAGACATGAAGAAGTCAACGACATCATCAAGAGGAGCCTCGCCAGAGCCCGCTGCCCGGCACAAAGAGAACCACACTTATCCAGACCTAACGACCCTCAGAAGCGCCCTGATGGGGTCACCTTGCTACCTTGGAAGGATGGTAAGCAAGTGGTATGGGACTACACGTGCGCTGCCACACTGGCCAGTTCCTACCTCCACTACAGCACACGTGAAAGCGGTGGTGCTGCTTCTTTCAGGGAATCGCAGAAAATTATTAAATACAGAGGTCTAGCACACTGCTACAGCTTTGTTCCGATCGGCTCGGAGACCCTCGGTTCGTGGGGAAAATGTGCATTGAAGTTCCTGAAGGAATTGGGGGACAAATTGATCAGCGCTACAAAAGACCAGAGAGCAAAAAGTTTCTTGTTCCAGCGCCTCAGTGTTGCGATTCAGAGGGGAAATGCCTGTTGCATCTTGGGCACTAGTCCAACTTCAGAGGAATTCGAAGAAGTGTTTGACTTGCAACAATGATCGAACCCGTCTGTGACATTCATCAATGTTTCCCATTGTTGTGTTTTTCAAGAGATCCATAACCTTTAAGCACCTTTTTGCATTATTATTTTTGTATCAACCCATGTATATCTTGTAACCATCAAATGCATAATAAAGCACAAAAAATAAAAAAGGAAGGGGGTGGTAGGAGAAAAGCACACAGAAACTGTATTGGAGGGGATCTAAACATTCCCTCTAATGCGTTATGCGTGGTTTCCTCCGAGGCTATGGGTCCCCCTTCTTCCAGCTAGAGGTGGTACTCCCTTCCATATTTTATATATATATATATATATATATATATATATATATATATATATATATATATATATATATATATATATATATCTATATGTATGTCATACCAAGTAGCCAGAATGCATTTTTCGGCCTACTATGCAAGGCCCGATTTGCCTAATAAGCCAAGTTTTCCTGAATTAATATATTTTCTCTATTTTTTTCATATGAAATGATAAAGCTACCCATTTCATTATCTTTGAGGTCAAATTTTTTTTATTGGAGTTAAAATTCACGTAGATATATGACCGAACCTAACCAACCCTACCTAACCTAACCAAACCTATCTTTATAGGTTAGGTTAGGTAACCGAAAAAGTTAGGTTAGTTTAGGTTAGGTAGGTTAGGTAGTCGAAAAAACATTAATTCATGAAAACTTGGCTTGTTAAGCAAATCGGGCCTTGCATAGTAGGCTGAGAAGTGCGTTCTGGCTACTAGGTACGACATATATATATATATATATATATATATATATATATATATATATATATATATATATATATATATATATATATATATATATATATATTTATATATATATATATATATATATATATATATATATATATATATATATATATATATATATATATATATATATATATATATGCGAACAAGCCTGAATGGTCCCCAGGACAATATGCAACAAAAAACTCACACCCCAGAAGTGACTCGAACCCATACTCCCAGGAGCAACGCAACTGGTATGTAAAAGACGCCTTAATCCACTTGACCATCACGACCGGACATAATGAGATGATAGCCGAGGCTATTTGAACCACCCCACCACCGGCACTCGGATAGAAATCTTGGGCATAGCATTCTGTCTTGTGTTGATGAAATTAATACCCTATTAATGCCACCTCTTGTTCTGTCTTGTGTTGTTGAAATTAATACCCTATTAATGCCACCTCACCCCATCCACCTCACTCAAATGTAGATATAAACAAAATCGGAGATATGTAAGTTCTATTCAGTGGTGTATTTGTAAACTAAAGTCTTTGAAAATGTAATATGTTTTACGAAACGCGCTAGTGTCGCGTCAGACTAGAACTAAAAATGAATTTTGGAGAATTGATTTTTGAATTACCTCCAACAGTGAAAAGAAATGTACGAAAGATTGAGAAAATTCGTGTTAGAATTATTAATCTTACTTTTTCGGTCATATTTAAAAAAATATATATATATGTATATATATAAAGAAGAAGTCGACACCAGCAATCAATAGCCATTTAATACACAACTATATTCCACCCACTTCAAGACTCTGCATCCATATAGAAGCATCAACAAATATTGGCCAATAGGCCCTTTGTAGTTACTTCCAATCCTCCCTCTATCTTATAAAGTATTATACCCATTGTTTCGTGTTGTGTCTTGTGTTGAAAGTTTGTTTTCACTTCATCCAAAACTGTTGTAACATATCAACTCAACAAAATGCAGGTATAAAATCGAAGCTGTTTAAACTCTGTTTAGTTATAGTTGTGTGTGTGTAAACTTAAGTGTTTGAAAATGTAATAAGCTATTACGAAACGCATTCAAGTGTCGTGTCAGACTAGAAATAAAAATGAATTTTGGAGAATTGATTTTTCGGTTAGCATCAAGAGTGAAAAGAAATATAAGAAATATTGAAAAAATTCGTGTTAGAATTATTAATCTTACTTTTTCTGTCATATTTAATCATATTATATGTCTACAGGAAAGACTGCTACCAAAATATACTAATATTAGAAGGTACGACCTAGCAGCAAGGAATCAAGCCTTCACGATAAAATATCGCCAAGATCTGATTCGTAATCAGATACATAAGGCAGAAAATTAAATCAGAGACGACAAAACGCAACTACTTCATGCTACAAACCAATGGAGAAACAGCAACATCTACGAAAGTCTCCATACTCGCATGGAGCAACACCTCGACATCCTCACAAATCGGTATCACCTCAGCACACTAACCAGGATAATCAAGAAACTAACAGCGTTATATGGAGGACCTATGGCAATTCCACGACCAAGAGACAGCTTCCTGAACCTGGCAGGAATCAACCTCACTGAGGACCAAGTCGCTCTCCTAAATCTGGGTATAAACTGTCACATTATGTCCAGACCGAGTGAGATGGCCCGGAAAGTGGAGTTGGAGATCCTGTTGGACGACATATTCGACCTCGAGACACAAAAGAAGGTCACCACCAAAGACACCTTACAAGCAGAACTTATTACGGAAGGAGGAAAGAATCGAGGCATTTACAGAAGCACCATACTGTCCCCCGAGCTCAAAGCGGCAGCTAAGAGCCTTCGTGAGAACAAGGAGATAGTCGTCAGGACAGGTGACAAGTCGCCATTATACGTCATTCTTAAAAAAGACGAATATCTGGCGAAAATGAATCTCATTCTCTCTGACCAAACTCAATTCCAAAGGATAACGAAGGACACTACAGCCGAATTGAAAGCTAAGGTCAACAAATTGATTGAAACTGTGATCGCCAAGAAATCCGGACTCCACCTGCCAAAGATTATTGGGGAATATAAGCCTGGATACGCGTATGGAAATGTGAAGACACATAAGCCTAGAAACCCACTTCGGCCAATCATCAGCCAGATACCTACACCCACGTACAGACTGGCGAAGCGACTCAACGGCTTGCTGACTCCTTATGTCCCTTGCACCTTCAGCCTGAAGTCTCCAAAGGAATTTGTTGACTAACTGTGGGGAACACGGGCCACAGGAATAAGAGCCTCGTTGGACGTAGTATCACTGTTTACCAACGTACCTGTGGATGAAACAATCGAGATGATAGTGGACAGAGTGCATCGTGATCCGGCCTGTACTCCTCTTGACATACCAGAAAACATTCTAAGGAAACTACTTCAAGCTTGTATTAAAGAGGCACCCTTCTTGAGTACGGATGGGCTCATGTATAAGCAAGTAGACGGGGTCGCAATGGGTTCTCCCCTAGGTGTCCTGTTTGCGAACTTCTACATGGGTACCATCGAACAAAAGGTCTTAGTCAACATGAACTTGAAATTGGCCATATACTGCAGGTATGTTGACGACAATTTAACACAGGTACCTGATGTCAGACATCTGCAGGAGCTGAAGAAGGCATTTGAGCGGAATTCTGTGTTGCGTTTCACTTACGAGATGGAGAAGGATGGGAAGCTGCCCTTTCTAGATGTAACAGTCATGGAAAGGAGCGGAGGTTTCCACACTGCAGTCTACACTAAGGAAACAAACATAGGAATGTGCCTCAATGCCAACAGTGACTGCCCAGACAGGTACAAGAGGAGTGTCGTTAACGCTTATGTCGAAAGTGCTCTCAGCCACAGCTCAGGATGGAAGCAAGTCGATGAAGAACTCTGTAGGGTAAGGCAGGTCCTAGTCAACAGTGGCTTCTCCAATTGTTTCGTTGAAGACATCATAAGAAGGAAGGTGAAACGCCATGGAACCTCTGAAGAGACAACTAACACAACACCTGTACCCCCTATTAGACTATTTTACAGGAACTTCTTTTCCACAGCTCATAAAACGGAGGAAACGGTTCTGAAAGATATTGTTAATAGAAACGTTATCCCTACAGACAAAAATCAGAAGATACAATTGACGGTGTACTATAAAACCAAGAAAACGGCCAACCTACTCATGAGAAACTCTCCAGACACAAAGCAGAACGCTTTAAAAGAGACCAATGTCGTCTATGCCTTCAAATGCACACTTCGTCTATTCCCACTTGGGGACTGTAAGCCTCAAAGAATTCAGTATATAGGCAAGACAACAACATCTCTTTCCAGGCGATTAACGATGCATAAGCAACAGGGCTCCATTAAGGAACATATAATCTCTTCCCATAACCAGACCATCACCAGAGAAGTCTTAACAAAAAACACGGAAATCATCGATAGATACAGCGATAGCAGGCGGCTTGATATCAGTGAGGCACTACACATTAAGAAGTCGACACCAGCAATCAACAGCCAGTTAATGCACAATTATATTCTACCCACTTCAAGACTCCGCACCAATATAGAAGCATCAAGAAATATGGGCCAATAGGCCCTTTGCAGTTACTTCCATTCTTCCCTTTAACTTACAAAATATTATACCCATTGTTTCGTGTTCTGTCTTGTGTTGAAAGTTTGTTTTAACCTCATCCAAAACTGGTGTAACATATCACCTCACCCAAATGCAGGTATAAAATCGAAACTGTTTAAACTCTGTTTAGTTATAGGTGTGTGTGTGTAAAGTAAAGTCTTTGAAAATGTAATAAGTTATTACGAAACGCGTTCAAGTGTCGCATCAGACTAGAAATAAAAATGAATTTTGGATAATTTATTTTTCAGTTACCATCAACAGTGAATAGAAATATAAGAAATATTGAGAAAATCCGTGTTAGAATTATTAATCTTACTTTTTCGGTCATATTTAATAATATATGTCTACAGGAAAGACTGCTACCAAAATATACTAATATATATATATATATATATATATATATATATATATATATATATATATATATATATATATATATATATATATATATATATATATATATACATAAAATATATATAGAACGCTTTAAAAGAGACCAATGTCGTCTATGCCTTCAAATGCCCACTTCGTCTATGCCCACTTGGGGACTGTAAGCCTCAAAGAATTCAGTATATAGGCAAGACATATATATATATATACATAAAATAAAAATGAATTTTGGAGAATTGATTTTTGAATTACCTCCAACAGTGAAAAGAAATGTACGAAAGATTGAGAAAATTCGTGTTAGAATTATTAATCTTACTTTTTCAGTCATATTTAATAATATATGTCTACAGGAAAGACTGCTACCAAAATATACTAATATTAAAGCGCACGACCCAGCAGCAAGGAATCAAGCCTTCACGATAAAATATCACAAGGATCTGATTCGTGATCAGATATATATATACATATACATATATATATATATATATATATATATATATATATATATATATATATATATATATATATATATATATATATATATATATATATATATATATATATATATATATTTATTTATATATATATATTGTGACGATAATCTCTTTCAAGAGAGATTGAGCAAGCTCTTCCCTACTTCAAGTTGCGCCAAAGATACAAGTATAAGATGCTACAATCAAAATACGTCACCAGTAGAACAAAACGTTTTGACCAGGAGGCAAAACGTATCCAAGATCCCCCCACACCACACGCCGGCTCGTCATCCAACCATCTAACTACCCTTTACAAGCTTGCCTGCACCTGATTGGTGACTCACCAGCCGCGCACCTGCACACCGCACCTCGGCGCCCTCTACCCGAGTCGATGTCTGAGCCTGACCAGCTATCAACTTCAGAATATTCTTTGTGCTCTTAGCGTTGACATCTCTCTCTTGCATACTAGCTCATTAGCTCGTATACGAAGGGAGGTTTCAGCTATAGCCGATATTCTCAGCACCATTTCAACATTATTCAATCTATTGTGTTTTTTGTATTTATCTTTGTCATTTTATTTCATTAGTCATTTGCCCGAGATTTGTCTTTATTTTCATTTATGTTTAAAGTAAATATATTAAAGTTTCATTGTTCATACTCTGTGTTTTTCCGTGTTCCTCCTCCATCTCACTTACCACAGACAACAGGCAAGCAGTCTATATTTTTGTTTTAAGTGTGACCAGGCTTTGACACCTGCCATTGGAGGACTGCCAAACACCAACACTTTCCCGTCACAATATATATATATATATATATATATATATATATATATATATATATATATATATATATATATATATATATATATATATATATATATATATATATATATATATATATATATATATATCAGCCCGTCCTCCATAAATGGGGTGGTAAATGTAACAAGACAAATAAGTGCAATTATGTACTATTCATAGCAGTTAGGAATGGTACTTATTTTCACTTAGTATTAAATCGTACTGTCAAATATATTGTTAATATTTGAGTTTCCCTGAAAAACTGAATAGAAAACCACAACCTCACCTAACCGTCTTAGTTTGTGAAGATAACAATTTTATTGCTTCTTAATTACAATTAATACTTAACCTGTAGCTATATTGATATTACTGTTTTATAAAACTTATAAAACAAAACTAAAATATATCAATAAATTGTAAAGACACTCAAGATATTTTAAAATTTTGTATGAAATCTATATTGTTTAATAAACCTGAAAAAGAAATTCCTGATATTTAAACTTGTGTATTGCAAATTGAAAACTTCATCCTAAAATTCTAAGTGTATTAACAGAAAACGAGGAGAATTAAATCGGGGGAGGGAGTTGGGTAAATGTAACAGCCCCATAAGTGTAATTATACACTGTTTATGACAGTAAGAAAGTGTACTTATTGCACTTAGTATTAAATCGTACTGTCAATTCGGAGGATGGGTTGCAGCTATATATATATATATATATATATATATATATATATATATATATATATATATATATATATATATATATATATATATATATATACATATTTATAAAACCTAGAAGGGGGTACCACCTCTGGTGCAAGTGTAGGGACCCATAGCCTCGGAGAAGAAAATAAAAAGTACGCAGAGAAGACCTTGTGGATCCTCACTGAACACTTTGATATTTTCTTCTCCTACCACCCCTATTCTTTTGGTATGTGTGTATATTTATCTAACTTTATTTGAAAATGTCATTACACAAAAAAAGTTACGATATTGATTACATGCAGGGTACAAGGCTTCTTGTCACAAGTTGAACAGCTCCTCCAGCTCCTCAGATGGCGGGCAGGAACCATGGATGCAGTGAGCATTTCCTCTCTGGATTGCCACACTAAGGCGCTGAAAAAGAAAAGTGGCAGCTCTAGGGTCTCTAGTTGTTTCGATTAGCTTAGACCCCCAACTCCTTCAAAAAGCTAGTAGCACTTTTACCCCAGGCACCAAGTGTCTCTGAGGCAATGGGGACAAAATTGTAGTGGTGCTCAAGGTCTCTGTATTTACGTGACTTGGCCGCTTCCCGGTGATTGGCAGCTCCACCAGCTTGTGTAGCACGGAAGTCAACATAGGTATTGGCTAAAGTTGAAACGCAAGTGTCAACTTGCGTTTGCCCACACCAACTGCCTACCATTCTTCCAGGGGTTCACCGTGATTCCGTTTGGGCGACCGACAGGCTCATCAGAGTTGAGGGACATTAGGTAACGGGGCTCTCTCTCTACTGGACAACCGGCTGTGGTAAGGCTTCTCTTAATAATGTCATTGACCTCGCCGTGTCTTGCATGCCATCCTCCTGTCCTTTGGCAGAGAAGGCCATGCCGTTCGTATCTGTTGGTCTCTGCCTCGCCGCAAATACACCTGTATTCGGTGTAGATTGGGGCAGCGAGGCGGAGAGCCATGGCAATTCGGAGGGCCTGCGGTGAGAAACGGGTGTCGGTTGCTGACATTGGGGATGCTAATAGGAAATCACCTGCATGGGGAGCTGCTACAGCTCTAAGTCAGGCAGTGTCATGTGGTGTTGTCGCAGCTTCTTGGTCGGCATTGGGCCGATCCCAGCTGGATTGCTTATGGGCTTCAGAAGGCGGTGGTTGGGTGCTGGTCCTGCGAGAGAGACCCATTTGGTTGTGCAGTCTGTAAAGCTGGGATCATGTACCCCTGCCTGTTGAACTAGGTGCTCAGGTAGGATTTCCTTTACCAAGTTGTCAGACCCCACTGAAGAGGACAGGAGCGCTGGTACAGCAATTTGTGTTGCTGTGCGCACGCCAAGGCCCCCGAGTCTGACAGGAAGGGAGGCCTGTTTCCACTGTAAGTCGCTGAGGGAAAGATTGAGGGCTTTTTCATGTGTTGATTTCAGCAAGCTGTCGTACTCTTCTAATTTAATATTGTTGAAAGATGGCGAACATCTTAGAAAGTAGGTCCGTCTGGGGAGGGACAAGCATTTGGTGATGAGGTAAAGTGCATCATGAGCATCGATGTCTTCAATCCTCTTCAGGTCAGTGATCTTCTTACCAAGGACCCCGTCGATGGCATTCCTTCCAAGAGGAGCACCTAGGAGTGTGCTGTCCTCAGGGTTGGTTGTATGAATGTCAGGCAAAACAACCTTTATTTGCTCTATTATGTGCTGGTTGGTGGACGTTATTTCGCACTTGGAAGGGTTCAGGATGAGGCCTAGGCTTGCTCCTTGCTCCTGAATTATTCTTATGTCGTCCAAGAGTGAGGCTGGGGACCCAGCTAGAGTACCATCATCCAAAAACCAAATGTTGAGCTCACTGAACAGGTTATCGGTGACTTCCTTGATAACTAGACAGAAAAGAAAAGGAGCAATGGGGTCACCTTGTTGGACACCTTCTTGTGATTCAATTTCATGTTCCCCAAAAAGCAGAGTTAGATTCTTGTTGTAGCATGAGTTTACAAACGGGTAGAGGGAAGGAAAAAGGCGATGGACTTCACTGAGTACTGCATCCCTTCTAACCAGATTGAAAGTATTTTTGAAGTCCAGCTTTATCAGGGCTTTTTTATTCGTAATGTTGGCAATGTAGGCTCTAGCTGCATGAGCCGCTGCCTCACACCCTTGAGGAATGCCAAATCCAAGCTGTTTTGGCTTCAGCACGTCGGCTGCTGCCTGACTAACTGCTCTAGCAGCAGCCTTAGCGAAGAGACGCCGGAGTGAATTGCCCACAGCAATCGATCTGATTCCTCCATCTTTTTTCCACAGGGCACAGAGGGTAGCGCCAAAAAAGAGAGGCCGTATGGTCTCTGGTAGGTTGCCAGCTAGACATGTGTTGGCGAATCTAGTTAGTTCCACCATGAGGCCCTGTGCAATGTCTCTCAGTGCAGGGATGAGCATTTGTTTGATGTGGTTGGGTCGTATTCCTGCGAACCCACCTGCTGATCCTGGTGGGAAGGATAAAGCTGCTTTATGCACCATGGATTCGAGCACACACAGGGGTTCTGCTCTGGTGACACCGACTAGGGGAACACTGTCGTCACGAGGAGCTCTGGGTCCGAGGTCTGGCTCTGACCAACCCCCCCCCCCCCCCCCCCACGGCGCGCGCAGCTCTCACAGAGCGCTGCATAAATGTTTTTTCTCCTTCCCAGATTTCCCCCGCTTATTTCAAAATAAGCAGTGGCCATTTCTGATCGGGGAGAATAAACAAGCCAGGAGTGGGGGGACCTTAATTTATTAAATAATGTATACAGAGCACAATTGCTGTACCACAATATAAAGGGCAGCTCGACCTCTCCTTGTCCCACCTGAACGCTTCGTCGTACAACATCCAGTCGCCGCGGAGGTTGCGCTTCATGGACTTCACATAGCGGACATATGTGAAAAGCGCCTGCCCCTCGGCGGGATGTCGCTCCAGGTAGATTGAAGCAAAGATGTCAAAGCCGTGCCCCCACTGCTCCAGCGTCAGAGGCGGCAAGTTCTTAGTGGATAACTGGGCCTCAGAGGGAGTGGCATGGCGAGTCTCTGAGGGCCTGGCATCACGTTCGTATGCCAGCAGCTCGCGCAAGTCGATATACTTGTTTGCCCAGACTTTCTCTCTTAGGGCCAGTGGGACATGCTCGCCTAGCATGGTGACGGTGTTTTATGTATATATATATATATATATATATATATATATATATATATATATATATATATATATATATATATAAATATATATATATATATATATATATATATATATATATATATATATATATATATATATATATATATATATAAATATATATATATATATATATATATATATATATATATATATATATATATATATATATATATATATATATATATATATATATATATATATATATATATATATATATATATATATATATATATTGGTAGCAGTCTTTCCTGTAGACATATATTATTAAATATGACTGAAAAAGTAAGATTAATAATTCTAACACGAATTTTCTCTATCTTTCGTACATTTCTTTTCACTGTTGGTGGTAATTCAAAAATCAATTCTCCAAAATTCATTTTTATTTCTAGTCTGACGCGACACCTGAGCGCGTTTCGTAAAACTTATTACATTTTCAAAGACTTTACATACACAACTGAATAGAACTTACACATCTCTGATTTGTTTATATCTACATTTGAGTGAGGTGGATGGGGTGAGGTGGCATTAATAGGGTATTAATTTAATCAACACAAGACAGAACACGAAACAATGGGTATTGAATGGAAGTGATTGTAGAAAGCCTATTGGTCCATATTTCTTGATGCTTCTATATTGGAGCGGAGTCTTGAGGTGGGTAGAATATAGTTGTGCATTAATTGGCTGTTGATTGCTGGTGTTGACTTTTTAATGTGTAGTGCCTCGCAAACGTCAAGCCGCCTGCTATCGCTGTAACTATCGATGATTTCTGTGTTGTTTACTAGGATTTCTCTGGCGATGGTTTGGTTGTGGGAAGAGATTATATGTTCCTTAATGGAGCCCTGTTGCTTATGCATCGTTAAACGCCTAGAAAGAGATGTTGTCGTCTTGCCTATATACTGAGTTTTTTGAGGCTTACAGTCCCCAAGAGGGCATTTGAAGGCATAGACGACGTTGGTCTCTTTTAAAGCGTTCTGCTTTGTGTCTGGAGAGTTTCTCATGAGTAGGCTGGCCGTTTTTTTGGTTTTATAGTAAATTGTCAGTTGTATCTTCTGATTTTTGTCTGTAGGGATAACGTTTCTACTAACAATATTTTTTTAGGACCCTTTCCTTCGTTTTATGGGCTGTGGAAAAGAAGTTCCTGTAAAATAGTCTAATAGGGGGTATAGGTGTTGTGTTAGTTGTCTCTTCAGAGGTTGCATGGCTTTTCACTTTCCTTCTTATGATGTCTTCCACGAAACAATTGGAGAAACCGTTGTTGACTAGGACCTGCCTTACCCTACAGAGTTCTTCGTCGACTTGCTTTCATTCTGAGCTGTGGCTGAGAGCACGGTCGACATAAGCGTTAACAACACTCCTCTTGTACCTGTCTGGGCAGTCACTGTTGGCATTCAGGCACATTCCTATGTTTGTTTCCTTAGTGTAGACTGCAGTGTGGAAAACTCCGCTCCTTTCCATGACTGTTACATCTAGAAAGGGCAGCTTCCCATCCTTCTCCATCTCGTAAGTGAAACGAGATGGAGAACCTAACCTAACTTTTTCGGCTACCTAACCTAACCTAACCTATAAAGATATGTTAGGTTAGGTAGGGTTGGTTAGGTTCGGTCATATATCTACGATAATTTTAACTCCAATAAAAGAAAATTGACCTCTTACATAACTAAATGGGTAGCTTGATCATTTCATAAAAAAAAATTAGAGAAAATATATTAATTCAGGAAAACTTGGCTTAATAGGCAAATCGGGCCTTGCATAGTAGGCCTAGTACGACTTTCTGGCTACTAGGTACAACATATATATATATATATATATATATATATATAGAACGCACTTCTCTGCCTACTATGCAAGGCCCAATTTGCCTAATAAGCCAAGTTTTAATGAATTAATTGTTTTTCGACTACCTCACCTACCTAACCTAACCTAACTTTTTCGGCTACCTAACCTAACGTAACCTATAAAGATAGGTTAGGTTAGGTTAGGGTTGGTTAGGTTCGGTCATATATCTACATTAATTTTAACTCCAATAAAAAAAATTGAGCTCATACATAATGAAATGGGTAGCTCTATCATTTCATAAGAAAAAATTAGAGAAAATATATTATTTCAGGAAATTTCTTTTCGACAAACTTCCAAAAAATTCAGTGGGTAACAAAGCTTAAGACCAATCGAATCAATATTCTTAAATTCTTCGTCTAAGAATTCTGGACTCACAACTCGAAGAGCTCTTAGATACATTGAAGAAAAAATTGACTTTTTACATTGTATCTATGCCCTGAAAAATAATGAACATAATCTGCTTTGATACAGATCACCAAAGAAAGTGATTTGAATATTAGCAGTGGTCTATATAACTTAGATCCATTTCTAATAGATCAGCTAATGGGCGATTTAAGTAGGATCATTGAAAAACATTTGTCTCACTAATTCATTGTATATTTTTACCTCTTATGCTTGTATGTCCGCTGTATCAGATGGGCCATTGGGCTACATCGGATGGGCCAATTGGGTGCATCTGATGGGCCAATGTGCCGTCTGCGTTGTCCAAGTATTGTACCTCACCCCACTTCACCAGATTGATAAAGATTAAGCCACCCAAGAGGTGGCACGGGCATGAATAGCCCGTAAGTGCTACAATTTTTTTTTTCCCCAGTGTTCTGAGGTTGCATTTAACCATCAAGCTGTTATCGTGGGGGAGGATACTGCTTCACAGTCTTTATGAGGGTGTCCAGCTGCTGGACACCTTTGTTGACCAGGAGAGTGGCTGTGTTGATGGCTTCAGGGTGGCCACTGCATGATTCAGGAACTCTTAAAGCTCTTCTAAGGTCATTGGTTGCTTCACATTCCAGAAGATAGTGAAGTAATGGCTTTTCTGTGACAGTTTGGCAGAAGATGCACTCTCTCTGTCGGGGTTCACCAATCTCCCAGTTGCATCTGTAACCTAGACGTAGTCTATATAGCCTAACTGCTATTTCCCTGTGGATTCCTTTTGGGATATTTAACCTTTCTAATTTGGTTGCCTGAAGATACCATGTTGCAGATGGCGAACCTTCAGCTATTCTCTGGTGCAGGTAGGCTTTGTTGAGATGTGAGAGTTTTTTGGTGATGATGTTTTTTATGTTCTCTAGGCTGGGTTGAATTGTTTTATGTATCACTGGATGACGAGTTGACAATTTAGCAATTTCATCAGCTTTTTCATTTAATGGGATTCCAATATGGGATGGGATCCAGTTTAAAGTTATGTTGAGGCCTTTGCCTTTAGCGACTGCTCCTTGATACAAAATGGTGGTAATTATTTCCACATTATCTTTCCACTGTTTTTGTCCTAGTATTTGAAGTGCAGCTTTTGAGTCTGTGTGTATGATTGCATTTTGAGTGTTTTGTGCAATCACATATGCGAATGCCTGTTGTATGGCGAACAGCTCAGTTTGGGTTGATGATACTAGTCCTCCCAGTCTCCAATATGCCTGAACGCTGGTCGTGCAAAGAGCAGCGCCAGCACTCTCATTTTCTGTGTCCACCGATCCGTCTGTGAAGATGTGGGTGGCTCCTGCTACTGCTATGCTATACATTTGCTCTTCTATTATGCGCCTTAGGATTGTCGGATCATAGGCAGCCTTTTTCATTGGGAGACTTTCTATTACTATTTTGAAGGTAGGCTCTTCCCACGGCGCGGAAGGAGTGTAATTTGGGTGTGGATGATCACCCTCTCTATCAAGAATCATGTTTTTTAAATGTAGTCTGTTTAGGAATTTTCCTGCTCTTGCAACCCAAGAGTTTCCATTGTTTTGGCCTAGTCCAACCACCAAAGCCTGCCGTACTGGGATTGGATCAGAAGAAATAATTATCTTACTGATAATTGTAGCTGTCCTTTGTGATATTCTTTCTTGTAGAGAGGGCAAACCCGTCTCCAGTCTAAGAGTTTCAAGCCTGGTCCACATGGGGGCTCCCAGTGCAGCTCTCATAGCATTGTTTTGGGCAACTTCAAGCTTTTTCCACTGTTGGTGTGATAGATTTGTGAGTGCAGGTGCGGCATAATCGATCACTGATCTGACTGCCTGTACATAGTATGTGCGAAGGACTTGCAGATTGGCTCCTCCAGAAAGGGAGGTTAGCGACCTGAGGATTGCCGTCCGGGCCGCAGTTCGCTCTCTCAAGTATGTGACCTCAGCATTAAAATTCATGTGTGTGTCCAGGATGATTCCTAGATACTGATAGGTGTCGACCCATTCTATTGGTTGACCCTGTACTGTGAGTTGGATGTTGGGCTTCGCTATTTTTATGGGCATGGCCTTTGACTTTGAGGGGTTGAGTTTGATCCCAATCTGTTTTGCCTCTTTACTGATGCAGTCTAAGCATTTGGGTGCAAGGCGCGCCGCATCCCTTCCTTTTATGATGATGACAAAGTCGTCCGTGTAGTTTAGCAGCCTGCAGTGATGTGGTAGTTTCAACCTCATTATTCTTTCCATTAAACAGTTGAAGAGAAGAGGGCTAAGAATACCTCCTTGCGGTGTACCATTTTCATGTCTTTTGTACTCAGAGACTGTGCCATGAAGTTTTACTCTTGCTTCTCTGTTTATGAGACAGTTTTTGGTCCAGGAGAGCAGGTTGCCTCTGACCTCTTTGTCAATGAGGCAGCAGAGAATAGCTGGGGCGCTAGCCAGTTCAAAGGCTTTTTCGAGGTCCAGGAATATCAGCATTCCTGGTCTGTCATTCAAGTGGGCTAACAGAGTTGTAATACATTCCACTGTGCCAACCCCTCTTCTATAGGCATACATATCATGGTGCAGTTTAGGCATTTTCCACTCCAGTCTGTTGAGTGCCATTCTGTCAGCCGTCTTGGCTGCACAGCATTGGAGAGAGATGGGCCTGGGATTAGCTGGATCTTTGGGTTTTGGGATCGGCACTATGTCTGCTCTATTCCAAGCAGAAGGTCTAGTTTGAGAAGTCCAGGCTAAATTAATTAACCTTAGGTATGCAGCGTCTCCCTCTGGGCCGAGGTTTCTAATCATTTTATAGGTTATTTTGTCGGCTCCAGGGGATGTATCCTTGGAGTTTTTCTTAGCCCGATTGAGCTCATCCAGTGTGAAGGGGGCATTAGTGTCAGAGACTTCTTCACATGCTGTAAGGATTCTGTGCCACCTTTCTTCCTCTAGTCCGGTCTGTACTGCTAATACATCTGGTGGAAGTTGATTGCTGGCTGCTCTCTCTGCAAACCTGGTAGCCAGTACTTCGGCTTCCTGTTGAGGAACTTTGGGGTGTGGAGCTTTAGGTGTTTTATTCCCTTTGGCCCGGTGAATTTGCTGCCACATCTCCCCGAGAGAGGTGTGTTCATTCAGGTGTGAACACCATTCTAGCCACTTTTGTTCTTTTATTTGTCTGGTCTCTCGATGTACATGTTCCTTGACCTCACAAAGTAAGATCCTGTTGCGGTCACTTGGCTGCTTTTTGTATAGCTTTCTTGTTCTATTGAGTCTATGGTTGAGTTCTTTGACACGTTCGAAATAGTACCAATGATCTTTATGGTGTCCGGTGGACTGTTTTTTCAGTGGGATTGAGTGGTTGGCTGCACTTTGAATCGCTTTGACAAATTCTTGTTCTGCCTGATTAATGTCTTCGGGAAGATCATAGTTTCTTTGTCACTCTGAAATGAGGTTTTGAAATCGGTCCCAGTTTGCTAAAGCAAAGTTCCAGGCTTCAGATGGAGGCGGAGGTGGGGTGGGTAAGTCTAAATGAAGATCAATTTGGACCCCATAGTGGTCACTTCACCACTCTCTCCTGCCTATTTATACCCATCACTCGATCTGTAAAAATCATTCCTTCTGAAGATGTATTTAATATACGAAAGTACTTAAGGAAATTCCTGTTTCATTTTCCTCCGTTGTCTGACATTGTCACATTCTTAATCACGTGTTTATTTTCGTGATATACACACACACACACATATATATATATATATATATATATATATATATATATATATATATATATATATATATATATATATATATATATATATATATATATATATATATATATAATATATATATATATATATATATATATATATATATATAATATATATATATATATATATAATATATATATATATATATATATATATATATATATATATATATATATATATATATATACATACATGTATATATATATATATACATACATGTATATATATATTATTAAATATGACCGAAAAAGTAAGATTAATAATTCTAACACGAATTTTCTCGATCTTTCTTACGTTTATTTTCACTGTTGATGGTAATTCAAAAATCAATTCTCCAAAATTAATTTTTTATTCTAGTCTGACGCGACACTTGAGCGCGTTTTGTAATACTTATTACATTTTCAAAGACTTTAGTTTACACACACACACACAACTTTAACTGAATAGAGCTTAAACATCTTCGAGTTTTTTATACCTACATTTGGGTGAGGTGACATGTTACAATAGTTTTGGATGAGGTGAAAATAAACTTTTAACACAAGACACGAAACAATGGGTATTAAAGGTAGGTAACTGCAGAAGGCCTATTTTTATTGGCCCATATTTCTTGATGCTTCTATATTGGACCGGAGTCTTGAAGTGGGTAGAATATATATATATATATATATATATATATATATATATATATATATATATATATATATATATATATATATATATATATATATATATATATATATATATATATATATATATATATATATATATATATATATATATATATATATGTCGTACCTAGTAGCCAGAACTCACTATTCAGCCTACAATGCAAGGCCCGATTTGCCTAATAAGCCAAGTTTTCATGAATTAATATATTTTCTCTAATTTTTTTCTTTTGAAATGATAAAACAACCCATTTCATTATGTAAGAGGTCAATTTTTTTTTATTGAAGTTAAAATTAACGTAGATATATGACTGAACCTAACCAACCCTACCTAACCTAACCTAACCTATCTTTATAGGTTAGGTTAGGTTAGGTAACCGAAAAAGTTATGTTAGATTAGGTTAGGTAGGTTAGGTAGTCGAAAAACAATTAATTCATAAAAACTTGGCTTATTAGGCAAATCGGGCCTTGCATAGTAGGCTGAGAAGTGAGTTCTGGCTACTAGGTACGACATATATATATATATATATATATATATATATATATATATATATATATATATATATATATATATATATATATATATATATATATATATATATATATATATATATATATAACCATAGATGCAGTGCGAATCATATTGCCAGGAGCCCAAGTGATCGCTCCCACCGACAGTGTGCTGCTAGGGGCACCTCTGGGCTCGAGCGCCATTGAGGTAGTCCTCGAAGAAAAGCTGAACGACCTGAGGAGGATGGAGGGGAAGAATAGGCGCTTTGGACGCCCACGATGCTTTGTACCTTCTCACAAGGTGCCTGGCTTTGCCCAGACTGACCTATTTCCTAAGGTGTGCTCCCTCCTTCGACAGCCCCAAATTAACAGAATATGACACACTCCTAAGGTCAATAATCGTGAGTGTTCAACCTCTCCCTGCATGATGACCAATGGAACCAAGCAACGCTCCCAGTTAGACTCGGGGGAATAGGTATTCACAAGGCGACACAGTAAACATTGCCGGCATTATCCTCGACCAGTGCAACAGGTGAATTAGTCAAGGAAATACAACCAGAATACCTAAGAGACTCCATTGGGATTCATGATCCCAAATTCGCGGTAGGAGCTGGTCAGTGGGACACTCTTGTCAACTCTCATTCTCGACCGACTTTTCCAAATGACTGCAAACAGTCCAAATGGGATAGCCCCATAGTGGAAAACATCGTCACATCATTGCTGGAGGCAGCTTCCAGGAAGGACAAAGCGCGTCTTCTAGCTGTGCAAGCGCCCCATGCCGGGGTCTTCCTGTTGGCAGTCCCTAATTCCGCCTTGGGCACCCGCCTAGACCATCGGACCCTAGGTATTGGTGTTGCCTTGCCGCCCATATCTCCACCGAGCATCGGTGTATTTGCAGCCATGCACGGGCAGACCAGTACGGCAGCCATGGTCTCATCTGTCATAAGACACAGGGAAAGATTGCCAGACATGAAGCAGTCAATGACATCATCAAGAGAAGTTTGGCTTCAGCTGGGTGCCCAGCACAAAGGGAACCTCAGTTGTGCAGGCCTGACAACAGCCAAAAACGCCCAGATGGAGTCACCCTGCAGCCGTGGAGGGAAGGTAAACAGGTCGTGTGGGACTACACGTGTGCATCCACATTGGCTGATACCTATCTACCTTACTGCACAGCTGAGGGAGGCGGGGCGGCCACCTTCAGGGAGACACAGAAAACTAACAAGTACAGGGACCTAGAACGTTGTTACAGGTTTGTGCCAATAGGCTCTGAGACTCTGGGCGCCTGGGGTAAATGTGCACTTAAGTTCCTGAAGGAGCTGGGCGAGGAACTCATTGGGAAGACTAGAGACCCAAGAGCGGCCAGTTTCATGCTCTAGCGCCTCAGTGTCGCTGTTCAGAGGGGAAATGCGTGTTGTATCTTGGGTACGCACCTGACCCCCGAAGAGCTGGACGAGGTCTTCGAACACTGATTGGTATGTTGTCATATAAGTGTGTGTTTTCTGTAAACTGTAGCATTGCAATAAAATCAAATAAAAAAAAAATAATAGGGGTGGTAGGAGAGGAAAAGATTAAATTATTGAGTGAGAATCCACAAGGTCTTCTCTGAACACTAGTTATTTTCTTCATCGAGGATGTGGGTCCCTTTCATTAAACCAGTGGTGGTACCCCTAAATATATATATATATAAATATATATATATATATATATATATATATATATATATATATATATATATATATATATATATATATATATATATATATATGTCGTACCTAGTAGCCAGAACGCACTTCTCAGCCTACTATGCAAGGCTCGATTTGCCTAATAAGCCTAGTTTTCATGAAATAATTGTTTTTCGACTACCTAACCTACCTAACCTAACCTAACCTAACTTTTTCGGCTACCTAACCTAACCTAACCTATAAAGATAGGTTAGGTTAGGTTAGGTAGGGTTGGTTAGGTTCGGTCATATATCTACGTTAATTTTAACTCAAATGAAAAAAAATGACCTCATACATAATGAAATGGGTAGCTTTATCATTTCATAAGAAAAAAATTAGAGAGAATCTATTAATTCAGGAAAACTTGGTTTATTAGGCAAATCGGGCCTTGCATAGTAGGCTGAGAAGTGAGTTCTGGCTACTAGGTACGACATATATATATATATATATATATATATATATATATATATATATATATATATATATATATATATGTCGTACCTAATAGCCAGAACGCACTTCTCAGCCTACTATTCAAGGCCCAATTTGCCTAATAAGCCAAGTTTTCATGAAGTAATGTTTTTTCGTCTACCTAACCTACCTAACCTAACCTAACCTAGCTTTTTTTTGGCTACCTAACCTAACCTTACCGATAAATATAGGTTAGGTTAGGTTAGGTAGGGTTGGTTAGGTTCGGTCATATATCTACGTTAATTTTAACTCCAATAAAAAAAAATTGACCTCATACATAGTGAAAAGGGTAGCTTTATCATTTCATAAGAAAAAAATTATAGTAAATATATTAATTCAGGAAAACTTGGCTTATTAGGCAAATCGGGCCTTGAATAGTAGGCTGAGAAGTGAGTTCTGGCTACTAGGTACGACATATATATATATATATATATATATATATATATATATATATATATATATATATATATATATATATATATGTCGTACCTAGTAGCCAGAACGTACTTCTCGGCCTACTAAGCAAGGCCCGATTTGCCTAATAAGCCAAGTTTTCCTGAATTAATATATTTTCTCTAATTTTTATCTTATGAAATGATAAAGCTACCCATTTCATTACGTATGAGGTCAATTTTTTTATTGGAGTTAAAATTAATGTAGATATATGACCGAACCTAACCAACCCTACCTAACCTAACCTAACCTATCTTTATAGGTTAGGTTAGATTAGGTAGCCGAAAAAGTTAGGTTAGGTTAGGTTAGGTAGGTTAGGTAGTTGAAAAACAAATAAATCATGAAAACTTGGCTTATTATTCAAATCAGGCCTTGCATAGTAGGCAAAGAAGTGCGTTCTGGCTACTAGGTACGACATATATATATATATATATATATATATATATATATATATATATATATATATATATATATATATATATATATATATATATATATATATATATATATATATATATATATATATATATATATATGTCGTACCTAGTAGGTAGGTTAGGTAGTTGAAAAACAAATAAATCATGAAAACTTGGCTTATTATTCAAATCAGGCCTTGCATAGTAGGCAAAGAAGTGCGTTCTGGCTACTAGGTACGACATATATATATATATGCGGAAAATCCACAGAGAAATATGAAATGAGGTGAACGTTTCGGCTTTGTTAAAGCCTTTGTCAACACCAGACTGACTTTAGTTTACAAACACACAACTGCAACTGAATAGAGCTTACACATCTTTCGAGTTTATATCTACATTTGGGTGAGGTGGATGAGGTGAAACCAAACTTTCAACAATGGGTATTGAATGGGTATTAAATTCAAACACAAGACAAAACACGAAATAATGGATATTGAATGGGTATTAAATTCAAACACAAAACAGAACACGAAACAATAGGTATTGAATGGAAGTAATTGTAGAAAGCCTATTGGTCCATAAAGCCGAAACGTTCACCTCATTTCATATTTCTCTGTGGATTTTCCGCATAAAATGATCAGTGTTTTGTGATCGTCAATTGCATATATATATATATATATATATATATATATATATATATATATATATATATATATATATATATATATATATATATATATATATGTCGTACCTAGTAGCCAGAACGCACTTCTCAGCCTACTATGCAAGGCCCGATTTGCCTAATAAGCCAAGTTTTCATGAAATAATGTTTTTTCGACTACCTAACCTACCTAGCCTAACCTAACCTAACTTTTTCTGCTACCTAACCTAACCTAACCTATAAAGATAGGTTTGGTTAGGTTAGGTTGGGTTAGTTAGGTTCGGTCATATATCTACGTTAATTTTAACTCCAATAAAAAAAATTGACCTCATACATAATGAAATGGGTAGCTTTATCATTTGATAAGAAAAAAATTAGAGAAAATATATGAATTCAGGAAAACTTGGCTTATTAGGCAAATCGGGCCTTGCATAGTAGGTCAAAAAGTGCGTTCTGGCTACTAGGTACGACATATATATATATATATATATATATATATATATATATATATATATATATATATATATATATATATATATATATATATATATATATATTAGTATATTTCGGTAGCAGTCTTACCTGTAGACATATATTATTAAATATGACCAAAAAAGTAAGATTAATAATTCTAACACGAATTTTCTCTATCTTTCTTACGTTTCTTTTCACTGTTGATGGTAATTCAAAGATCAATTCTCCAAAATTCGTTTTTATTTCTAGTCTGACGCGACACTTGAGCGCGTTTCGTAAAACTTATTACATTTTCAAAGACTTTAGTTTACAAACACACAACTGAAACTGAATAAAGCTTACACATCTTTCGAGTTTATATCTACATTTGGGTGAGGTGGATGAGGTGAAACCAAACTTTCAACAATGGGTATTGAATGGGTATTAAATTCAAACACAAGACAAAACACGAAATAATGGATATTGAATGGGTATTAAATTCAAACACAAGACAGAACACGAAACAATAGGTATTGAATGGAAGTAATTGTAGAAAGCCTATTGGTCCATATTTCTTGATGCTGCTATATTGGAGCGGAGTCTTGAAGTGGGTAGAATATAGTTGTGCATTAATTGGCTGTTGACTTCTTGATGTGTAGTGCCTCGCAGACGTCAAGCCGCCTGCTATCGCTGTATCCATTGATGCCTTCTGTGTTGTTTGCTAAGATTTCTCTGGTGATGGTTTGTTTGTGGGAAGAGATTATATGTTCCTTAATGGAGCCCTGTTGCTTATGCATCGTTAAACGCCTGGAAAGAGATGTTGTCTTGCCTATATACTGGGTTTTTTGAGGCTTACAGTCCCCAAGAGGGCATTTGAAGGCATAGACGACGTTGGTCTCTTTTAAAGCGTTCTGCTTTGTGTCTGGAGAGTTTCTCATGAGTAGGCTGGCCGTTTTTCTGCTTTTTTGGTAAATCGTCAGTTGTATCTTCTGATTTTTGTCTGTAGGGATAACGTTTCTACTGACAATATCTTTCAGGACCCTTTCCTCCGTTTTATGGGCTGTGGAAAAGAAGTTCCTGTAAAATAGTCTAATAGGGGGTATAGGTGTTGTGTTAGTTGTCTCTTCAGAGGTTTCATGGCGTTTCACATTCCTTCTTATGATGTTTTCCACGAAACCATTGGCGAAGCCGTTGTTGACTAGGACCTGCCTTACCCTACAGAGTAAAATAAAAATGAATTTTGGAGAATTGGAGAATTGATCTTTGAATTACCATCAACAGTGAAAAGAAACGTAAAAAAGATAGAGAAAATTCGTGTTAGAATTATTAATCTTACTTTTTCGGTCATATTTATTAATATATTATATATATATATATATATATATATATATATATATATATATATATATATATATATATATATTATATATATATATATATATATATATATATATATATATATATATATATATATATATATATATATATATATATATATATATATATATATATATATATATATATATATATATATATATATCTTCTATCTTCTATATAAATAAAAATTGAAATGTTAGTTTGTTCAAAATCACTAATCTCCGAAAGTTCTTCACTGATTGCTTTGAAATTCTCACACAACATTCTATTTGCATCCGAGCGGGTTTTTATATACATACTATATCGATATCACGTCTGTGACAGAAAAAAAAACTTTTTTTGAAAAACTGTGCTTTTCATGTGTATTTCAAGTGAAGGAAATCTGCGAAACCTCTTTATCGATTGCTTTGAAATTTTAATACAACGTTGCATTGGAATAGGCGAGTGTTTTTTATGCCTACTATATACATGCTTCACCTGTGACAGGAAAAAACACGCTTTTTTTAAAAACAGTGCCATCTGTAGGATGTAGGAGCAATACATGCTTTAATCTCCGAAAGTTCGTCACCGAATGATTTGAAATATTGACACAACGTTCCATTCGAGCACATCTATGTTTTTATATACCTACTATTTAGATGACACACCTGTGACCGGTAAAAACAGGCTTCTTTTAAACAGCGCCATCTGTTGCATGTGAGACCAACACAAGCTATTCAAAATATGTTACGATTCCACATATTATGAATAGCTTGTGTTGGTCTTACATGCAGGATGGCGCTGTTTTAAAAGAAGCCTGTTTTACTGGTCACAGGTGTGTCATCTAAATAGTAGGTATATAAAAACATGTACGTATTCAAATGGAACGTTGTGTCAATATTTCAAATCTATTTCAATTTTTCCGATTACATTGATAAATTGAGTTTTCATATATTTTGATTTATTTTAATTTTGATTTAACTATTTTGTGTGACATTGCGTTGGAATTGAGCTGTGTTGTTTATCATACCGTTAATTTTATGGGTATAGTTTATTTTTTCTATTTTCAATTTTTTTATCTATTCTTATTATTTTTCCGTGCAATTGGTGGTAAAATTGAGCTGTGTTGATTGATCTGCGTTTGAATTTAAATATTTCGTTAGTGTTTTTTGTTTTGAAAACACGAAAACGGACAATACGTTTATTTAACAGCTGCAAATATGCAACAAACAGCTGTAAATCCACCGGCTACAAAGTTAACTGTTTTTTTTCACGTTATGTCAAAATGACGTATTTGCGAAAACAATGCTATATTCGGAAGTGCCTATGTATTACACATGAAACGCCAGTAGAACATATTTTGAAAAGCGCAAACGAGGAGAGCGAGTCGAGGGACAACTAGCATCATCAAATAAACTACGATAGGTAGTTTATTGTTTGGGATGAATGCACAATGCCCCACAAAAAATCGCTCGAGGCTCTTGATCGATCATTGCAAGATTTGCGTAGAAACATCAGACCATTTGGGAACGCATTAAATTAATATTGCTTGCAGTAGATTTCAGGCAAATATTACTTCTAATTCCTCGATCGACACCAGCGGACGAAATAAATTCTTGCCTGAAATACTCTACTTTGTGGCTCCACGTAAAGACATTTAAATTAACCACAAATATGCGTGTAGTTATGTTGCTACTGCAAAACGATCCATCAGCTGAGATATTCTCACATCAATATCTGGAAATAGGGAACGTAAACGTGCCGGTTGATCTGACCTCAGGACGAATTTCATTGCCTCATAACTTCCGCCATTTAGTGACGTCAAAAGAAGAATTGGTTGAAGAAGTATTTCCCAATATTCAAACCAATTATAAGAATTACGACTGGCTGAGTGAACGAGCTATTCTTGTGGCCAAGAACAAAACGTCTAAGACCTTAACAATATTATTCAGTCTAACATTCAAAGCGAGGCAATCACATACAAGTTCGTCGACACTGTTGTGGAAGAAGATGAAGCAATTAATTATCCAACAATTTTTTAATTCACTAGATCTGCTAGGGATACCATCACACATACGTCAATTGAAAATCGGCACGCCAATTATCATGTTGAAATATCAACTAGCCAAAACTTTGCAACACCACGCGCCTTGCAGTAAAAAAATTAATCAGCGACGTCATAGAAGCAACAATATTGACAGGACCTTTCAAAGGCGAAAGTATCCTCATTCCTCACATTACTTGGATTCCAAGAGATATGCCATTTCAATTTAAGAGATTGTAATTTCCAATTAGATTGGCGTTTGCAATTACCATGAACAAAGCTCAGGGCCAATCTTTAAAATTGTGCAGTTTATATATAGACACGGATTGCTTCTCACATGGATAATTATATGTTGCGAGTTATAGAGTTGGCAAACCAGACAATCTCTATATCTCCAGGCAATGGAACAACAAAACCACAATGTATACCCACAAGCATTGTGAAATTAAACATACTAGAAACGTGCACTTTCTCTTTTCTTTCTTTCCCATTTAACCAGACTGAGCCACAGCAACGCGTGGCGGGTACCTGCTAGTATATAAATAAAGATGGAAATGTTCGTTTGTTCCAATTCGCTAATCTCCGAAAGTACTTCACTGATTGCTTTGAAATTTTTACATAACGTTCCAATCGCATCTGAGCAGGTTTTTTATATACATTCTATATAGATGTCACGTCTGTGACGGTAAAAAAAAACATGCTTTTTCTGAAAAACTGTGTTTTTCATGTGAGGGATATCTTCGCAACCTTTTTACCGATTGCTTTGAAATTTTGACACAACGTTGCATTCGAATACGCGCGTCTTTTTTATATATCTACTATACACATGCCTCACCTGTGATAGGAAAAAACATGGGTTTTTTTAAAAACAGAGCCATTTGTTGGATGTATGGGCAACATATGCTGTAATCTCCGAAAGTTCTTCACCAATTGCTTTGGAATTTTGACACAACGTTGCATTCGAATAGGTGCATTTTTTTTTTAAACCTACTACATAGATGCCACAACTGTGACAGGTAAAAACATACGTTTTTGAAAAACAGGGACGTCTGTTGCATATAATGACAACATGCACACTATACTAAATTTATCTCGAATTCCATTTCAATGTTTTCAATTTCATTGATAAATTTTATTTTCATAGATTTCGATTTATTTTATTTTTTAGTGAATTATTTTATATGACATTGTGTTGAAATTGAGCTGTGTTGTTTTCCATACCGTTCATTTCGTAAGTATAAGTATAGGTGCCACATTTGTGACAGGTAAAACTATGCTTTTCTTGAAAAACAGCGCCATCTGTTGAATGTAAGAGCAACACACAAGCTATAATAGATATGTTACAATTCCATTTCAATGTTTCTGATTGCATTGATAAATTGAATTTTCATAGATTTTGATTTATTTTCATTTTGATTTAATTATTTTGAGTAAATTGCATTGGAATTGAGCTGTGTTGTTTACCAGACCGTTCATTTCGTGAGAATAGTTTATTTTTCTATTTTTTCATATTTTCCTTTAATTTGTTAACTGTTTTTCTTATAATTCAGTGATAGAAACATCAGATCACTTGTTGTTACTTATTTTCTGATGGGTACATCAGACCATTTAGGAAAGGCATTGGACGAGGGAGTGGGGAAAGGTGGGGATGATGAGGGGACGGAAGTGAGAGATAGTGGTGAGGACGAGGGGACAAGGGAGGGGGGTAATGGTGGGGAAGGACGAGGGGACGGGGGAGTTTGGGATGGTGGGGACGGGGGGAATGGGGGAA
The DNA here is from genome assembly GCF_040958095.1 of Procambarus clarkii. Lineage (NCBI taxonomy): Eukaryota > Metazoa > Arthropoda > Malacostraca > Decapoda > Cambaridae > Procambarus > Procambarus clarkii. Next base: position 7,697,149 of record NC_091215.1, on the reverse strand, counting down.
TGGAGAATGATGGGGAGGACAAAGGGACAGGGGAGTGGGGCATGGTGGGAAGGAAAAGGGGACGGTGGAGTTGGGAATTGTTGAGAGGCCGGGGAGACGGGTAAAGGATAAAAGGCGTTGCTGATGCTCAGCAACGCACATGTGTTGCTGAGCCACAGCAACGCATGGCCGGGTACTGCTAGTATATAAATAAATATCTACATGTTTTAATCACCATAACTGTACAACTAAGCTTTTATGGTGCCAAATGAGCATAGTGGCCATCCTCTACATAGCATGACAAGTCATGCAGACGACGCCACCTCCGTCACTCAAATGACTCTTCACAACATACTCCTTTTGTTGTGTTACGGTATCAACACCGTTGCTGAAGTGTGTCGTAGCGATTTCGGCGCCATCTATGGATCTGCACTCCAACTTCTGGCCATTTGGTGAGATGCAGACAACGCCATCTGCTGGCGGTGGTGTGGCGTCGGAGAAAGGCTCATGTATCATACCTCAATTAGAAGGTGAGGTCGATAATGATGACCTCTGGTGTGGTGGCATAACGATATCATCGCCATCTAGATTGTGCAGGTAATACAATTTCAATTCCCCAGTGGAAGGGTGTTATCCTTCCAAGTCACCCAGTTTACGGTCTGTCTAGCTAATGGCGTTTTTTTCACTGAGGTGACGTAAGGAGGCGATTACGCTGTGGAAATCAGTTCACCTTGGGCAGTCCAGAACTCCTGTTTTTGTCCTGCGAGAGGACAAAGTGGCCGCTGTCGATACTAGCAGTGTGTTAGTCGCGGGATTTATGTAGTGTTGTATGGACCGACATACCCGGGATTTGGCCAAGAGGAGTTATGAGACGACAGTATTGTTCATCTGCTGAGAAGTGCTGCTAGTGTGTTGCTACAGACTTCTGCTAAGGTGTTAGCTACGCAAGTTCATCAATATTTGAGACCCCTGTCAGCTTCTTGCTAAAGCCCTCTGCCAGTGTGCTTCTGGTTAGCAGATGTGGGATATTGGGACATCGTGATGATACGGTGTGTGGACTGGTCCATGTTGAGAAGGGTGAACTCGCCAGTGATTACCATTGAGCGTGGGCGACTTGTACTTGAAGGTAATGGACTCGCCAGGATTTGATGAACACTGCAGATCTATTGAGTGTCCTGGGTGAAAGCGACACAGTGTAAATATGTGTAGTTATACATCTATAGATAATATATTAGTGAAAGTGTAATTGCATATTGTTTATTCCCCTTTATTCCTTGCACTGTTACTTGCTTCTGCCAATTCTTGAGAACTTAACATTGACTTAGAGTAGGATCAGAGAAGAAGAGACTATACGGCACGTTAACAGAAAAAAAAACGGTTACCGGTTCAAGAAAGGTGGTAACATAAATGGCATCCCCAGCAGGATCCGACTTCTCATCATGTGAGTTTGATAGAATTGGTTAAGTAATTAGTGCAATCCCTTCGTATAGATTTCCCCTTTTGTCTATAAGTGTTAAGTGTAGTTTTCGGTGTTGGGAATCAGTGCAGTGTTACGTGATCGTGCGAAACATTTTGAAAGTGAACAATGGCCGAGAAACAGACCACTGATACTTTAGACGCTGGTCAGGAGTTCCTAAGCCAGGGGAACTGCCTTCCCAAGCTGAAACATCTTGGGAAACCCGAGCTAGTTTTAATAAGTGCCTACCTTGAGATTAAGGTGAGCGATCCCAACTCGCATGTGAAAATCCTCTTAATAGTGCATATTCACTTGAACCTGACAGCAAGCAGGAAAGAGAAGTCCCTAGAAAAGGAGAACGCGTAATGGCTTCCATTAAAAAGGAAGACTAGAGAAGTGATGCAGGGAGTGACCAAGATGAGCTAAATGTAGGCTTATTAAAAGTGAGGACGTGAGAGTTAGACATCCAGCATGAAATTGACTGGAAGAAGCTAGAACTAGAGAGAGAGGAGAGAAAAAGCTGAAAACAGGTAGAAAAATGGAAGAGAGAAAGAAAAGAAGACTAGAAAGAGAAATGGAAATGAAAATAAAACGTGAAATCGAAATGAAACGGTTGGAGAGGGAAATAGAAATGAAACGTTTGGAAATAGAAGAAAATAAAGAAAAGGAGCGAGAAAGGCAACAAAACTTGGAATGGCTAAGTCGAGTGGTAGAAAGAGAAACCAATGGTTTCGATCAATAAAATGGTGGCTAAGTTCAATGAGAAGGTGGTGTCAAAGTTCTTTGTTTCTTTCGAGATGGTAGATGCATCATTGGACTGGCCAAGAGACAATTGGGCACTTATGATCCAATCAGTGCTGACTGTAAAAACCCAAACCGCTTACTCCACACAGTCGGTAGGTGACTCTAGTGATTACGACGCTGTCCAGAACGTTGTGCTGATGGTTTACCAGTTGGTGCCTGAAGCATACAGGCAGAATTTTCGCAACCTTAAGAAGACATCAGAGCATATCTTTATGGAGTTCACGTGTATTAAGGAACGGCTCTTTTTACCAATGGTGCGCGTCTCGGAAGGTGGAGACGAAAAAACTACTGGAACAACTCGTCTTATTAGAAGATTTCAAAGAGTATTTGACCAGTGATCTGAAGACATACTTGGAAGAGCAGGAAGTAAAAATCTTGACCTTGGGTGCTGCTACCATCATGGCTTAAGAATATATTCAAACCCACAGGCCCTCTATCAGGTAGGTTCCGAAGAGCTTCTCAAAGCTATTTTTTGAAGTATAAGCCAGAGGAAAGAGAACCGTCCCACGTAGTGCCATGAAGACACCACCAGGTAATCCATGACGAACTAGTCCAAGTAGTCCGAAACAAATTAGTCCTAGGAGGGACATAGTGCATTGGACCTGTGGGCAGAAAGGGGCACGTAGCTGCTAAGTGTAGAAGCAGAACAGGTAACGACCCGCATAGGGAGTTATTGCTGATGAATTGTGTGACACCACCAGTAGACACCCGTTTCTTGGGATGAATAGAGAGAAAACAAGATTACTTGCTCCCTTACACTTGGAAAGGGTATGTATTGAGTGATCAAACAGGCAGGTCTGTAGTGATTTTTAAGGATAGTGGAGCAGCCCAATCTCTGATTTTGAGGAACTCGTTACCCGACAAAGTGCTTACCGATAGGAAACAAAGACTTATTTTAGATGGATTTCCCTCTACGTGGTACATTTCCCCCCTTAGTAGAAGTACATTTGGAATCGCTATATTTTTATGGAAAGTATACTTTGCTAGTAGTGAAACATCTTCCTATAGAAAGAGTAGAAGTCATACTGTTCAATAACTTAGCATTGGGTTTGGACAGAAACCATTCCATGGTTACCTGCTTGATACCTGCTTGATGGGGTTCTGGGAGTTCTTCTACTCCCCAAGCCCTGCCCGAGGCCAGGCTCGACTTGAGAGAGTTTGGTCCACCAGCCTGTTGCTTGGAGCGGCCTGCAGGGTCACATACCCACCACAGTCCGGCTGATCCGGAACTTTTCTTAGAAAACAGTCCAGTTTTCACTTGAAGATGTCCACGGTTGTTCCGGCAATATTTCTTATAGTCGCTGGGAGGACGTTGAACAACCGCGGACATCTGATGTTTATACAGTGCTCTTTTTCAGAGCTTTTTCCATTCTATCTCACGGTGGATCTCTAATTCACGCATTTTCACAGTGAGTAAACTTATATTCAGTTCACTCTCATCACTTTCAACATCACTGCCCTTATCTTCCTTTTCAATGGAAGCTATCTCCTCACTTTCCTTTATACTATGTGCCTCGCCTTCCTGTTTCTCCCTGGCTTTCAAATGCCGGTGAACCTTGGACACGATCTCCACACGGGAATCAATGGCACGTATTTTGATCTCCAGAAAGGCACTTACTAACACAAGTTCTTGTTTCCCCAGAAATTTCAATCTGGCAAGACAGTCCTCCTTGTTCAGAAAGGCCTGAACATCGTCCAGATCGTCGATAGTCGCTTTTTCTGCCATTGTCACTTAGATGGAGCACTAGCACTTAATACACCGCTTCACTTTAGCACTTAACGCACCGAGCACTGTACTATGCCAATATTGCACTTTATCGCACCTAACACCGCACTTGTCAATATTGCACGTAATCACACCGGGCACCGCACTCTGCAATATTGCACTTAATCACACCGAGCACTGCACAGGACGTATAACGTCCTAATATTTACAAACAGGGGGAATTATTTACAGGGGATTGCGCTACATCACCACCTCTGTCAAACATACTTGACAAAGGGTCGGATCCCGCTGGGGATGCCAATTATGTTACAGCCCTATTGGGATGCAACCGGGTTCTTCTCTGATGTTATTAGAGTTTGGGAATCCGGCCCCAAGCTAGTAGAGGCTTTCAAAGGATGTGTTCCGTAACACAAGTTAACTTAAAGGGGGAGGGATACAAATGTTCTGATTTATACATATTATTGCACCACCACCATAAATAAATATATAACAGTCACACGGGGGTTATAAATACACTATAATGTACAGAATGGTCTTCCTCCGAAGACACAGGATGCTCCACGGGGCTCACGATGAGTAGCCCTGGTTCTCTTCTTCGGCCCACAATGAATCCTCTTTGATTCTCTCGGCGAATCTACCCTGGCCACAGGCCAGCCAAATCACAGTCCCACTGGGTGCTCCGTTGTGGAAGCCTTCAACCACAATCCAGCCTGTAGCTGGCAGGTTCCGATCAGCTCCGTTGTGTAGGCCACTCCACGACCGATACTAGGGTTGCGAGCCCTAGGCAGGAACCTCGTGTGATCCCGCTGATCACCCTCCTCTCTAAGCACCACAGTGGCTAGTCTCTTCCACCAGCCAGCCCCGGATAAGGCGATTCCTGATAATGCCACGTCACAGGCAGGCTAACACTCTCAGCAGAGTTCGTTCGGGGGTGACTCACAGCTTCTTCAGAGCAAACTCGTGAAGAGACCTTGGCTGCCTTGGGTAGACTGATCCATCGTCCAATACAGCAGTCTCAGGTCGACTCTGTAATCAGACATATCATTAGTACTGGGACTAGGGAACCTCACTTACAGGCTTAGACACAAACGTCCACCTATCCACTCCATAGATGGCATTGCTGTCTAAGCGCCACCTCACCAGAGGTCAGCAGCGGCCATGTTACGAGCTGATTAAGACGGGAATCCAGCACCTGTGGCCGGCATATCCCGTCCTCACTAGATGGCGTCGTCCATTTGGAGGGGGTTTTGGGAGCAGAATCACAGATGGCGTTGTCGTCACTGCTTCGTGCTCCGACGATGGTCTCGGGTCCGTAACACACGTGACCCTACCTGGCCAATCAGGTGCCGGCAGGCGTCGCGATGCTTTGGCGGGAAACAGAGCGGCCCGACGCCATCTTGTGACTCAAAAGGGCGTAAGCCCCTAGCATTATCGAACTTAAATTGCAATTTTACAGCCAACCTGATAATGCTCTTCACTCTCACACATATGAAAATGTTCCCTGAATATCAGCGAACGCTCAGGTTATGGAAATATGACTCTTTAAGCTGGGTTAGGAGAAATATAGGGGGTTAGACACCGTCACATATCCATCCCCTTAAAATTAGAGTCATAGCTGATCAGTGCACACAAAAAAGGGCATCTTTCACTGCATTCTCTTTTCCCTTAATGTGCCTTTTCTCTAACCAATTCTCTTGCAGTAGTAACGCCCATCTCGTTAACCTCTGGTTTGAGTTCTTCATCTCGTATAGGAAGGTCAATGGGTTAAGATCGGTGTATACTAGTACAGGTCATGCACCTCTTCCCACGTACACATCGAAATGCTTTAAAGACATGACCAAAGCTAGGGCCTCTTTTTCGACGGTACTGTAGGCGCGCTGATACTTTACAAATTTCTTTAAGTAGAAGGCCACTGGTCTGTGTACCTCGTTTCTTTCTTAGGCCAACATGGCTCCTACTCCCACGTCACTGGCGTCCACGTACAGTATGAATCTCTCTGAGATGTCTGGGGATATCATAACAGGGGCGTCTGTCAACAGGCTCATCGTTTTTCAAAAGATTCCTGGCAGGCCTCTCCCCACTTCCATCTCTTACTCTTGGATAACAATTTCGTCAAAGGGTGGGCTATGGTGGAGAAATTCTTACAGAACCCCCTGTAGTAGCCTATCATTCCCAGATACTGAAGTAACTACTTCCTCGTTCTGGGCACGGGGTACTCCTTGATTTCCGTCACCTTCCGGTCACCCGGGGTCACTTCTCCTTGTCCTATAATGAACCTTAAGTCCTCACGAGCCTTTGCAAACTTACTTTTCGCTAGATCCACTGTCAAGTTCGATTTCCCAAGCCTCCTGAAAAATTCCTTGAGTCGGACCAAATATGTTTCCCAACTGTTGGCATACACCACGATGTCACCTATATACACCGTGCATCCTTCGGTCTCTTAAAGCATCTCGTTCATCATTCTCTTGAAGCAACTGCCGCTGTTCTTCAATCCGAATGGCAGCACTTTGTATTAGTATAGCCCATCCAGCGTGACGAAAGCTGAAATCTTCCTCGCTTTCCGAGCCAATGATGTCTGGTAATATCCCTTCAAGAGATCGACCTTCGACACGTACCTGGCGCTTCCTACCTGCTTGATACAATCATTCATGCGGGGCACAGGATGGGAATCCGACACAGTGATGGCGTTTACCTTCCGATAATCCGTACAAAAACGGTACGTCCCATCGCTCTTCCTTACCAACAAACAAGGTGAACTCCACTGACTGTTCCTGGGCTCTGCTAGGTAGTTCGCCAGAAGAAATTCCACTTCTTTCCTCATTAGCTCCCACTTCTCTGGGCTGATCCTTTAAGCACTTTTCTTAATCGGCCTTTCACCTCGTGCATCACACTCCTGTGGCGTTGGGGGACGTCAGTGAAAAGAGACTCATTCTCCCTCAAAATGGTCATCAAGGCGGCCCTCTGCTTCCCTTTCAGATGTTGTAACTTCTCCCAGATGCTTCCTAAACTCTCGGTGTTGGAGAGATGAGTGCCATCAGCACCTGCCCATTTTCCTTCTTCCTTCGGTAATTCTTGGCTCAGTTTCATACACATGACCGCTCTCCTCTCTCCTTCTGGTCGCATCGTCCTGTTCCGAACGGTGGCCTTTCCTTTTTCCTGGAAATACAGCTTTAGACGATCTATATGACACACCTGCGTCTTACGGGGTCGGTCTGGCTTGCTGACCTCATAGTTCACCTGGCCTATACGCTTTACAGCCCTGTATGGTCCTTCAAAACGCAGTTCAGTCACCTTGCTCCTTCCGGGTAGCAGCACCAACACCCAAGCCCCAACCTGGAACTCCCTTGGGACGGCCTTCTGATCATACCAATCAGACATTTTCTTCCAGGCCTTCCTCGGATGCTCGGCTGCCAACTTCTTCGCACTTCCAAGTCGTTCCCTGAATTAAACACATTCGTCAACTGAGTTCAGGCCACTCCCGACGTCAGCCGTTCCTTCAGAATCGATAGGGGAATACGCACCTCGTGTCCATACACGAGTTGAAACGGCGAGAATCCCCGAGACTCTAACACTGCGAACCGTATCCCAAATAACGCTGGATACAAGGCCTCATCCCATTCTGCTCCTTGTTCAGCGCAGAACACTCTTAACACGGTCTTCAAGGTCGAGTGGGACCTCTCGATCGCTCCTTGCGACTGCGGTCTGTAGGGCGAAGACCGAATCTGGGTTATCCCCCAGCTTGCAATAGTTTGTCTGAACCATTTCGATTGGAAAACGCTCCCACAATCAGTCTGAATCTCTTTGGGCATCCCCACCCAAGAGAAAAATTGCTGGAGATGTCCCATAATACTCATTGATGTTAAATGTCGCACCGGGACCACTTCCGGAAACCTCGTTGACGTACACATAATCGTTAGCAGGTAGTTGTTCCCTCTGTTCGTTCGGGGCTAGGGCCCCACACCGTCTACCAGTAGACGCTTGAACGCTTGTCCGAAAGCATGGACCGGAACCAGAGGGGGCCCTTGGTATTGCCGGCACGTTCTTTCCCGCCCTCTTACCAGAAAGACATGTTTTGCAATGACGTCTCACGTCGGCGTGCATTGCCGGATAATAGAAGTGTTCCCTGATTCGGTTAAGTGTTTTGGTTACTCCTAGATGACCCTATTTACGCTGCAGTACTGAAACTTTGAAAAATTGCAGCCCTTTTCTTATACAACTAGTCAAAAAATATTGGTTGACATTGAACAACTTTTCCAAAACCAATCTAATCCTTAATACCTGCCACCTTTACTCTGACCTTGAGTTCTGGATGGAGCATCGACATGAATTGTTCCATCACAATCAACTGTTTCAGCTCCTCCATCGTCTCTACCTCTTCGGCCTTCAGCCATCGTAGGAACCTGCGCTCCATGTCCCGAGCAGTCTCAGCATATGACCTTCCGGATGATCTTGTGCACTCACGGAAGCGTTTCCTGTAGACCTCCGGGGTCAGTCTATACGAGTGGAGCACTGCTTTCTTAATTGTGTCGTATGTGGCGCACTCCTCGATGTCCTACATGTTATAAGCCTCCTTGGCTTCACCAGTCAATCTACTCTGCACTAACGCAGCCCAATCCTCTTCCGTCCATTTCATGAATGTTGCTATCCTCTCAAAATGGTCGAAGAAAGCCTCAGCCTCTAGAGCAGGGGTCTCCAAACTATGGCCCGCGGGCCACATCCGGCCCGCCACATAATTTCATCCGGCCCTCCAAACAAATCCCTGTGTGGTTGCCTTGAAAAAATAATTATCGTACGAATGGCATCGCAGAATTATTCAAAGCTGGGGCTGCTGACTGGTGGCGCTCAACCTGAGTCAGTTTTCCTCTCTCTCGATAGTGTGACGCACAGATACTAATACTGGTAGGTATGTGTTGTGCATTACAACCAATCAGTTGTGTATAACTGTATAATGTGGGGATGGAGGGCGAGTGGGGCTTCGCTGCTTCCGTTTCAGGGAGCACAAACACTGTACAATATTCTTTTCTCTGTACTTTGACAATGCCTTTATCTTAGTTATACAAAATAGCAATAATACTATTGTAGCCAAAAATATTGCATGTTTAAAATAGTTAAAATGGTAACCATTAAGTTTGTCAACGAAAGCTGTTGCCATAATATTTACCACTTTATAATAATATGCTATGCTTTTTAACACCACATACAAGCTGTTTTTTTCCTGTAGAATTTATTTCATTTATTTTACCCTTATGTTTATACCATTACGTATACTTTAATATTTGAAGAAATTAAATTACTGGCACTGATTTGTTTTTTGTTTTTTTTTCATTTTTTATTCCTCCGGCCCGCATAAATATGGGAAATATATAATGTGGCCCTTACATTGAAAAGTTTGGAGACCCCTGCTCTAGAGGGTCAACTCGACGCAACTCGACCTCCTTCTTCCCCTATATTTCCTTCCGTCGCAGTTGTCTTTCTCCTTCCTCTCGCTGCTGTTGAGGTTCACGCTTCTCACGCTTCAGCTGTGCTTCGTGCCCCTCTCGCTTCAGCTGGGCTTCGCACTCACGCTCCTCTTGCTCCAGCTGGGCTTTGCACTCACGCTCCTCTCACTCCAGCTAGGCTTCGTGCTCTTCTCGCTTCAGCTGAGCTCTGAACTCCTCTCCCTTCAGCTGGGCTTCGAGCTGCATCTTCATTATTTCCAGATTTATACTTCTCCTGCTGCTACCACTGGATCCTCTGCTGCTTCCTTCGTCGCTCCGTTTCACACCAACACTGGCAGGTGCTTGGGACGGTTCTTCCCTGGAGGCCTCCTGCCGGGCTTTGAGCTGAGCCATGATCTCAATACCCCGCTCCGCCACCTTGGAGGACCTCAACTTTAACCCAAAGTGGTCCGCCACTAGCTGCAGCTGGGTCTTGGTGCACTCTTCCAATGCCTGCTCGTTCCTTTACTCAATAAATTTATTCACTCAATGATCTTCCATCTCTAGGCTATTGAGTAATCATATAGAAGGAAATACGCTAGCGAGCAGTGTAAACCGAGATCACAGATCCAAAATCGTAACCCAATATCGACCTTGGAACTCTCGTCACTGCACTTGGTATCCTTGGCAACACTGTTGTTCAATAATCCAGGCAAGGTCGCCACTGTCAAGGTTCGCACCCCTTCCTACCGTATATGGTTGGGGCTTCTCCCACGGGTCTTTGCCCCTCCGTACCTGCAGTCACGGCTCGCCCCGGAGGCTTCCCAGTCTACCAAGGGCTGGCCTCATCCCAGGAAACAATTTTAGGTTGCCACAACGTATCTGGAAAGTGTTGGAAAGTAGGGGCAACGTTTCTTTTCACACATTAGATGCGTAATTTTGTGTGGATGTAAATAAGTTTCTAAAACGTATTGCACGAAACGTTAGCTAAAAAAAAATTGAAACCTTGTGGCAACCTTAAATGTTTCATAAACGTAGTTTTTTATTGTTGTTATTTAAATAAATATAGAAATATATAAGTATATTTCTACATTTAGTAAAATGAAACAGGGTCATAATAAGGGTTAATTTATCATTTTTACTCATATTCTTAGGAAGAGGTCGAGGAGGAAGAATTCCAGGTAAGAGGATGAGGTCGAGGAGAAAGGAGGAGGAGATCGAGGAGGAAGGAGGAGGAGGAGGGCGAGGAGGAAGGAGGAGGAGGGCGAGGAGGAAGGAGGAGGGTGAGAAGGAAGGAGGAGGAGAGCGAGGAGGAAGGAGGAGGGCGAGGAGGAAGGAGCAGGAAGGATGAGGAGGGCGAGGAGGAAGGAGGAGGAGGAGGGCGAGGAGGAAGGAAGGAGGAGGAGGGCGAGGAAGAAGGAAGAGGGCGAGGAGGAAGGAAGGGAAAGGAGGAGGGCGAGGAGGAAGGAAGGGAAAGGAGGAGGGCGAGGAGGAGGACGAGGGAGGAGAGCGAGGAGGAAGGAATAGGATGTCGAGGAGGAAGGAGGAGGAGGGCGAGGAAGAAGGAGGTGGAAGAAGAAGGAGGGCACAGAGGAAGGAGGAGGAGGGCGAGGAGGAAGAGGGCGAGGAAGGAGGAGGGCGAGAAGGAAGGAATAGGAGGTCGAGGAAGAAAAAGGAGGGCGAGGAGGAAGGAGGAGGAGGAGGTCGAGGAAGGAGGAGGGCGAGAAGGAAGGAATAGGAGGTCGAGGAGGAAAGAGGAGGGCGAGGAGGAAGGAGGGGGAGAAGGGGAGCGAGGAGGAAGGAGGAAAGAGGAGGAGAGCGAAGAGGAAGAAGGAGGAGAGCGAGGAGGAAGGAAGGTATAGGAGGTCAAGGAGGAAGAGATCCAGGTAAGAGGGTGAGGTCGAGGAGAAAGGAGGAGGTCGAGCACGAAGGAAAAAGGAGGAGGAAGGAGGAGGGCGAGGAGGAGGAGGAGAGTGAGGAGGAAGGAGGAGGTTTAGGGCGAGGAGGGAGAGGAGGAGGCGGAAGAGGAGTAAGGAGGAGGCGAGAAGGAAGGAGGAGGTTGAGGAGGAAGGAGGAGGTTTAGGGCGAGGAGGGAGAGGAGGAGGCGAAAGAGGAGTAAGGAGGAGGCGAGAAGGAAGAAGGGAGAAGGAGGAGTAGGAGGGCGAAGAGGAAGGAGGAGGGTGAAAAGGAAGGAGGAGGAGGGCGAGGAGGAAGGAGGAGGGCAAGGAGGAAGGATGAGGGCGAGGAGGAAGGAGCAAGAAGGAGGAGGGCGAGAAGGGAGGAGGAGGAGGCCGAGAAGGAAGGAAGGGAAAGGAGGAAGGAGGAGGAGGAGGGCGAGGAGGAAGGAGGTTTAGGGCGAGGAGGGAGAGGGAGGAGGCGAGAAGGAAGGAGGGGGAGGGCGAGAAGGAAAGAGGGGAAAAGGAGGAGGGAGAAGGTCGAGGAAGAAATAGGGCAAGGAGAAGAGCGAGGAGCAGGAGGGCAAGGAGGAGAGCGAGGAGCAAGGAGGAGGAGGAGGGCAAGGAGGAAGGAAGAGGAGGAGGAGAGTGAGGAGGAAGGAGAAGGAAGGAATAGGAGGTCGAGGAGAAAGGAGGAGGTCAAGGAGGAAGGAGAAAGGAGGAGGAAGGAGGAGAGCATGAGGAAGAAGGAAGAGGGCGAGGAGGAGGGCGAGCAGATAGGAATAGGAAGGCGAGGAGGAAGGAGGAGGGCGAGGAGGCGAGCGAGGAGGAAGGAGGAAGGAGGAAGAAGGAGAGCGAGGAGGAGGGCGAGTGATAACATATAAGATTTTAAGGGTTGACGAATGGTAATCTTCTTGTTTGATAAACTGTGCACTTGAGACATAGTTAATAAGAACATGCCAATATATAAGACAACAAAACGTTTCCAGATTCTTTCACACCACTTTCCAGCAACATTTACAATTTATATAAATTATTTTAGGGAATAATACATTAATTTTATATTTAAACATGATATTAGTGTTTACTGGAATGCATAAGGAGTCAAATTGTGTTAAAAAGAGCGGTTTTTAGAAAATTTGGACAACTATGTTTTTTCTGCTCATAGAATAACTAAATGTATTTTGAAGGTTTCATTCAGCCATTAAATATCATTCACAATTTATTAATGAATTTTACAAAAAAAAAACACCATAAATTTTATATTTAAACATGTAAAAACTATTTGTAATACATTAGGAACAAAATAGTTGTAGAAAAACAATTTATTATTAAACCTTTGTGTTTAGATTTTTGTATTAAAAGTTTCTCAAAGGCTCTCCTGCACCATTCTCAATGCAAGTCATTCTAAACCTATGGGAAGAGATAGGTGAACGTTTTCTATACGATTTGTGTTTGCTGGGATATGCCCCCCTAGCGAGTTGAGAGGTTCAAGCCCACCTGTCTCACAGCTGAACCTGCCCGTCTTGACACTGGGATACTCTCTATTTCTCTATCTAGTCTATTCAAGGTCGCCAGCTGGGTGTTTATACTCGTGTCCCAGCAACACGTCAGTGGTCTTATTAGTTATCTTAAATCAAGGATGCAATTGTGAGGGATCTAGATCCCTCAGCTAGTTTTCCTAGTTTCTAGAGCAGGCTAGACACTCTAGAAATTGAAGCTTTCAAAAATAACATATGCTTGTTGGGTGTTGAATGAAAGCTTATGTCAAGAACTATCACTTGAGAGTAGTTAGAAGTCTGTGATTGCTCTGTAGAGAGAATTACAGAGATTTTCCTGTTTCTGTGAAATAGGATGTGAGTTGAGAGTGAGTGTGAGAGGATACTTGACTAAAACCGTTAGAGGTGGGGGGAAGAGTGGGGGAGCGCTGCCTCACCCCCCCCCCCCCACATGGGAGACATCACTCCACACCTTAGGCCTCCTCCTCCTTGTGACGTCACAAGACGCCGAGGGTGACGGAGAGAGGTGATTGGTTTGGGGCACGTGTGGTCCAAGCCTAGTTTTGGCGCGAAGAATTCTGATTGGGGGCGGCACGAGGGGCTGTGCCGGCTCCAAGCTGATTGGTTTAGGGATTGTAGGGAGTAGGTATGGGTATCTGTTGTACCCTGAGCCCGCGAAATCTTCAGTTTGAATTGGGCGGCCAGGGAAGGAAGAGGTGTTTGGGTGGGGCGGCACGCTTGCCGCCTCCACCCCCTGTTAATCGCTTCTGTCATCCAAATTACTCGATTGGTGGCACTCCTGCCATCAGGGGTTGTCTCAAGGCCTAATTAAGTGAATTGGGGCCAGGGATTTACAGTAGAAACGGTAAAAAGCTAAGGGACAGTTGACTGTGTGAACGCATGAGGCAGGCTGGCAGAAGCCTCGTGGAGTATCAGATTGATCCCTCATCCCTCGGGTCTGAGCATCCTGTCTAGTGGCAATGGACAATTGATGTTGGCCAGTGTACGCATATGTGTGATTGCAGGCCCATGTTGGACTCTGCATTCCGCCAGGCTGCGTCAGTATGGGGACGCCGCCTGGAGACGCCACCAACCATTGTCACCCCAGTGTAGAACAAAGGCATGGTTCTAGAGTGATGGGGTGGAGATTCCCAAGCTGCATGGGTACTCCTGTGGGCGGCAGCCTGCCAGGCCGCGGCCACCCGTGGCCACCCGCGCCTGCCCGCGCGCCGGCCACCCCAGGCCACCCACCCGCCTGCCCGCGAGGCGGCCACCCAGGCCACCCGCGCGCCGACCACCCCAGGCCACCCAACCCCCCCTCTCTCAGCTCGGGAGGGGCGCTGTGGCCACCTGCCTTGGCCACATGCCTTGGCCACTTTCCCGGGACAGCCTAGGGCCACATCTTGTCGACGCATGAGGAGCAAGCCAGCTAAGTGTGTCAGCTAAAAGCTAAGTGTGGTAGTCAGTTTTGGTAATGAGAAAAAATAAGGCAGTAGAAATGAGTACTAGTACAGTGTGATGAGTGCCGGTGGATGTTCCCGGTAAGAGTTATCTCAGAGCCTCGCCAGGCTAGGAAAAAACAGCTGGGGGGCAGCTGTCAGTGGAATCCAGATGTCGGGTAGGGCGGTACCTGGAGATAGAGATTTTACACGGGACCACGCTGTATGGTAGTATGTTGGTAGACTGACTAGAGGATGTGACCAGTCAGTGTAGAGATTTACCATATAAGTGATCCAGCCTGTCGATTCTATATAATCGTTCAGGCTGGATTAATGCCATAGAGTACGGTAAAATTATAATCATTAGAGGTAGTCAGGAGTGTCAGTGAGGACCCCTAAAGTCTGTGTAATTAGTACATATTACTTGGTGATATAATTTTCAGAGAGTATGTGAAGGCCATTTCTATGTGTTCATTTGCATGTCTAGGTACTGTGTTGTGTGGTAGTCAGTAGAGGTGATTGCTGACCGAGTGCCTAATGATGTCATTAGCATGTGGGGTATGCTGACGGCATCATTATGTTGCAGGTTTGTGCAGTGTTGTTATCAGTATACAATATTATTGCCCCAGGAACTGTGTTGAGGGTAAGGGACCTCTAGGATTATTCAGGGGAATTTTCAGTACTTAATGAGAGCAGGCAATTGATGGGTTAATTGCCTGGCTGAAGTATGTGTGTGTTCACAGTATTCCTTTGCAATCGGGTGCAAGTAAAAGAAGAGGAGGGGCAGTAATATTAGTATACTTGTGTGTGTTGCACAACCGTGTGTTTTATTGTGTGGGCACAGTAATTTGCGAGTTGCAGTGCTGCAACTATATGTGTGGGTAGTGCTGATATGATGTTGCATGCCATTGTAGTGTGACCTATGTAACGCTGGGGTTACTTTGTTCTTTAAGTTATGTTGAGGACTTAAGGATTCAGTGAGTTAATTAAGGGGTAATTAACTGGATAAGGGGTGCACACTTAGTATTGGGGAGTGAGTGGGGGCTGTTAAGGGAACAGTGTTGAGCTATAATGAGATACGTCTCGGGAGCAATTAATTGTCCATGTGACAGTTAATTGACCACTCTAGCTAATTATGTAATTAGCCTTCTCATCATGAATTCACGTAGTGGGAGAGGTTCTGTCAGAGTCTGTCAGTATTTGTGTTAACGTAATATGCTCGAGACTAATTACCTTTCAGGGGTATAGCATTAGTGGCTCATGTTAATTAGTGGAGTAATTAGCATTTGAGAGCTCCGGTTACTCGGTAAAGCGAGGTCATGGAGCTAGCATAAATCGTTGTATTAATCATATCCTGTCTGAAGACAGTGGATTATTGGCACATCTTGTTAATTAGGGTAATTAACTCCTTTCCCGTGAATTCACAGTGTTTGATGAGACCTGCTTAGGCAGTGCGGAGTGAGACGTATTTATGGATGATTAATTATCGGTCCTGGTGACAGGTAATTAATGGCTCAGCAGTAATTAGTGCCCTAATTAGGGTAATTAACACTCACTAGTAAATTTTTGACACAGACTGTGGAAAAGCTACCAAGTTAGGGTAGGCTTAGTTAACGTAACTCAATGGGGATGTAATTAGTGGTCCGTTTGACCTTAATTGAGAATTACTCACTGAATACTTGCAAGGAGTCAAGTGTGTTGTAATATGTTGAGTTATTGTTAACAAGAGAGAGACAAGTGTTAAAGATTAACGTAGAGTATCATCCTGTTGTTGTCTAGTGGGAGACAATTGTTTGTGATTACCGTAGTACTTTGTTGCTGACTGCTGCGATCAGTCAATTAACGTAATTAATCACTTCAGGCAATTTCTTTTGGTTGTCGTCTGGTGACGAGAGTAGAGTCATACTAGGGATCTGTGGAGCTGTGTCCCAGAATTCCCGCCTTGCCTGTCGGTGTATCGGGTTACAACAGGGCAACTTCTTAGTGGGAGTTAAAAAGAGTGTTCACACGGGGTTGTGATAGGGGGAAGTCACTGTTAGACTTCCGCCTAGTTACGTGGGTCTCTCCTGGGGGGCGGGAGGATCCCTAAGCTTGTGATTATAGTAGCTGTCAGGGGAACCGTGACACTATTGATTGCCTGCTTGTGTCTTTGTTTCAGTGGATCCTTCATTTGTTCAGTTAGTTCATGTGTCAGCCCGAAGTGTCAGCAAGATGGAGCCTGCTGTCACTTCTCGAGGGGCTGTTGAATAGCTGTGTTGCAAATGCCACTTGATGTACAATAACGTAACCATTCGCTGTGGTGTAACTTAGTCTGTGATATTTTTCTTTGATTTGCAATATTGCGTCATCAGTGGGCACACCTGTGTTCAGGTTAGTTCAGTATGCAGCCTCACAGCAAGGGTTGCTATTTAGCTGTTTGTTATCGTGCCACTGGATTGACATTAACGTAACGTAAACTCGGTAATGTAGTAGTTAGTCTCTTGTTATTAATAAATTGTTATGTTATAGAAAACGGTCTTTGATGTCAACCCTTCAACCATATTATTCCACCATATTTCTGCATATTATTATTAAATGTTGATGTGATCTTGATAAGGCGGCTGTTCTTGGGAATTCGAATTCCAATTCATAGCGCCACTTCAAATATAAATATTTGATTGTGAGAACCCGTCGGTTACCCTTTATTAGTTTTAACGTCCTGTTTAACTAGAAGGAGCCAGCGGCCTATTGTGGACAGGTTTTCACCCTTGTTGGTGGAGGCCTGGCGGTTTGCTCCCGCTTTTCCTTTTTCTACTGGACTCATGCTTAACTGCCGTGAGCAGCCTTTAAACTTGTAGTCCACCTCTTAAGGGAGGTAGGCGTAGAGAAAAATCTCACAGCAATCTCATGTGCTATGTTAGGTGGCATAAATGGTTTCATTCAAAATAGCCCTAGAGAATGGAGGCTCACTCAAACACATTGGAAAGATTAAAAGTTTTCTGAAGAAATATATAAACTTGCATAAAGAAATAATATAGGTGGAATTGTCCAATGGCAGCAACACTCCTCTTGTCACGCTTCTGGCAACCCGGTCAGCTGGTCGGGTCCAACTGTCTACTCAAGAAGTTTACTGAAGAAAATATATAAACTTGCATAAAGAAATCATATAGGTGTATTTGTCCAATGGCAGCAACACTCCTCATGTCACGCCTCTGGCAACACGGTCAGCTGGTCGGGTCCAACTGTCAGTCGGCTGCGACACACCTCGCGCCTCTGGCAACAAGATCAGCAAAGTAGCCTGGCACCATCTTGCGAGTCAAAGGGGCGTAAACCTCTTGCATAATCAAACTTAAAGGGCAATTTTACAGCTAACCTGATAACACTCAACACTCTTATACATATGAAAATGTTCTCTGAATATCAGAGTACTCTCTCTCTTCACTCTCTTTTCTTCTCTTTTCTCTATTCCTGTTCTTTCTCTTTTCTTTTTCTTCTTTCTCTCTCTTCATCTTTTCTCTATTTTACTTCTTCACTCTCTCTCTCTCTCTCTCTCTCTCTCTCTCTCTCTCTCTCTCTCTCTCTCTCTCTCTCTCTCTCTCTCTCTCTCTCTCTCTCTCTCTCTCTCTCTTTCTCTCTCTTTTCATCTTTTCTCTCTCGCTCTCTCATCTCTCTCTGCTTCTCACTCTCTCTTTTCCTATTTTCTTTCTCTTCTTCTCTTTCTCTCTCTCCTCTTCTTCTCTTCTTCTTCTTCTCTCTCTTTTCTTCTCTCTCGCACGCTCTCTCTCTCACTCATATCTCTGTTCTTCTCTCTCTCTTTTCTTCTTTTGTCTCTCACTCTTCTATTTCTTGTTATCTGTCTCTCTCTTCATATTCTTTTTATTCTCCCTTTCTCTTTCTTTTTCTTCTCAATCTCTCCAGTCTCTCTCTCTCTCTCTCTCTCTCTCTCTCTCTCTCTCTCTCTCTCTCTCTCTCTCTCTCTCTCTCTCTCTCTCTCTCTCTCTCTCTCTCTCTCTCTCTCTCTCTCTCTCTCTCTCTCTCTCTCTCTCTCTCTCTCTCTCTCTCTCTCTCTCTCTCTCTCTCTCTCTCTCTCTCTCTCTCTCTCTCTCTCTCTCTCTCTCTCTCTCTCTCTCTCTCTCTCTCTCTCTCTCTCTCTCTCTCTCTCTCTCTCTCTCTCTCTCTCTCTCTCTCTCTCTCTCTCTCTCTTTTCATATTCTTTTCATTCTCCCTCTCTCTTTTTCTTCTCTCTCTCTCTCTCTCTCTCTCTCTCTCTCTCTCTCTCTCTCTCTCTCTCTCTCTCTCTCTCTCTCTCTCTCTCTCTCTCTCTCTCTCTCTCTCACAACTCTCTCTCTCTCTGTTCTTCTCCCCATTCTCTCTCTCTTCTTTTCTCTCTCTCTCTCTTCTTCTTATCTCTCTGTCTCTCTCTCTCTCTCTCTCTCTCTCTCTCTCTCTCTCTCTCTCTCTCTCTCTCTCTCTCTCTCTCTCTCTCTCTCTCTCTCTCTCTCTTCTTCTGTCTCGATCTGTCTGTCTGTCTCTCTCTCTCTTCTCTCTCTCTCTCTCCGTTTCTATCTCTCTCTCTCTCTTCTTATTCTTCTCTCTTCCTCTATTCTTCCTCTATTCTTCTTCTCCTCTCTCTCTCTCTCTCTCTCTCTCTTCTTATTCTTCTCTCTTCCTCTATTCTTCTTTTCTCTCTCTCTCTCTCTCTCTCTCTCTCTCTCTCTCTCTCTCTCTCTCTCTCTCTCTCTCTCTCTCTCTCTCTCTCTCTCTCTCTCTCTCTCTCTCTCTATTCTTCTTCTTCTCTCCTCTCTCACTCTTCTTCTTTCTTTCTTTCTCTTCTCTCTCTTACTCTCTGTTTCCCCTTACTCTTCTGCCTTCCAATGTCGTAAGGTGCATTTCCCGCAGCCTTTCTTCATAACTCATGCCTCTTAGTTCTGGGACTAGTCTAGTGGCAAACCTTTGGACTTTTCCAGCTACGCTTGACAAGGTACGGTCTCCATGCTCGGGCCGCATACTTCAGGATTAGTCTTACATATGTGGTGTACAAGATCCTGAATGATTCATTACACAGGTTCCTGAACGCTGTTCTGATGTTAGCCAGCCTCGCATATGCCGCAGACGTTATTCTTTTTATGTCGGCTTCAGGAGACAGGTTTGGTGTGATATCATCTCCTAGATCTTTCTCGCTGTCCGTTTCATTAAGCACTTCATCTTCTATTCTGTATACTGTGTCTGGCCTCCTGTTTCCACTGCCTAGTTTCATTACTTTGCATTTACTCGGGTTGAACTTCAACAGTGTTACGGTGCCCTCTCCTATTTCTTTCATTTCCCTGCTTTGTCATATCAGCTTTCCCTATTGATTCTCTGAGATACAGGGAGTCTGTTGGTATATGTGGCGACCAGACTGGCCGCCAGATAAGGGAGAAATTTACATCATAAGTTTGTAGGTAAAGGGGAAAGTGGTGCCCAGATATAAATGAAAGAGTACCCCCTACCTGCATCTCCGCCGTTTTGTAGAAAACGCTTGCCGTGTGCGGATTGGGTGGCGTGGGTCACGGGTGACCAATCAGAAGCCCGCCATGACGTCACCGAGTGCCCCGGGCGGTGCCAACGTCAGAGTTGACCTGACTGTGGAGGTGAGAGGATGCGCCTCGGTCAGCACTCGAGGATTTGAGGTTCTACAAGCCTTATTCAGTGGATTAAACTAGCCATCGCAGCCCGCCATCGTTATTGGAGACCCTGCGCTTCTGGGAAGCAAGAAAGAAGCCAAGTTCATTGAGCGGAGGAGTGCCAAACTTGGAAAATTGGTCGGCGACGATGCTGAGCGGCGCCGCTCGACGCTGAGGGTCTGGAAAGGTGTGGCGGGCAGGCTTAGCTGTGACCGGGTCACATTCACTGACGATTTTGGAGAGACGACACCGTTCCTAGGACAAGGAGCAACGCATTGAGGAAGGGACGAGTGTGTGCATATAGTGATTAGCTCAGTGCCCACTGGTGAACCAGGATTGGGATAGCTGAATCTCTTGGATTGGATCGGCGATGACGCGAAGGCTGCACGACACCTGAGGACTTGTGGAACATTCCTGGATCATCAAGGATCGACTCAGAAAGCGTGGGAACCTCACACCATCGAGGGACAGGCGTCGTGAGCCAGGAATGTAAGGTAGATCAAATTTCCCTCCCATTACCCCTTGTTTGAGTATGCTAGATAGGCCACGATATTTGCATTTGTATGTTGCAGGATAGCATTAATACTTTAGTAGTAGGATAGGCTGCAGGGCAGCTTGTGTCCAGGACTGTTGGAGAGACCAGTGTGCGTGGACGGCAGGACAGTGGGAGAAGAGGTACGGACGTGGCGAAGAGGCCCTTCTGTGAGAGAGTGTGTGACTCCTGTCTAATCTGCCCAGTTGAAGGAGTGGTTGGAGGTCGCGAAAGAAGAGTTGCTGATGATCTCCAGATTTATTATCCTTATGTTAATTTTCCTGTATTGCTTATAAGTGTATGTGTGATCATGTAATTTGTGTCAGTAAATTCACACATTTCATCATTGTGTTTAAGTGTGCTTCCATTATTATATTTCTCTATGAGCATACACGAGGGTTATCATAGTACGACCTAGGGAACGTCACGTTCTCTATAGAAGTTCTTATCACCTGGAGAGTGGTAAAGCAGCACAGACTTATATAAAAGTGTACCCTATGCCATCAGACCAGTATCAGAGCCTGACCGGTGGCAACAAGCAACGTAGTGGCTGGAGATAGGCAAAGCCACACCGACTTTTATGGGAGAGTACCCTGGGCTGATCCTCCAATGGCAGATCGAGGGAGTAGCAATGCCCTGGCAACAAATAGTATAGAATACATCCACTGAACTGCAGATATACTTACCCAGCTGGCGACCTTGTTAAGAAGAAGATAGGGAAGGCAGGCGGGAAAGGAGTTCCTGCAACCTTTTTGTCTGGCAGGCAAGACTCAGGGAAGTTATTGTTATAAGGTAAGCCTGAGTCTTCCTTCACTTCTCCACGGGTCTAGGCCAGAACTGTTAACAGCAGTTTCCCAGTGGTTGACTGAAGGGCTCCCAGGGTGAATCAGTGGCACCCCCCCCCCCTTTAGTGTTGGGAGCAAAGACCTGCGGTGGTGGGCATTGCTGGTCCTCCCCTGTGGGACTAAGGAGACTCCGGTGAATCCCAGGAGTCGGAGGGGCTGAATATTCTGCCTTCTGAGCCCCTAGCAGCCGATTGCTAGAGGAGTCCCAGCCCACCCCCCGTGACAACTGCCATTTGTTGGACCATTCACTCAGTCTGTCTAGGTCATCTTGTAGCCTCCTACTATCGTCCTCAGTTTCAATCCTCATAATTTTGGCATCATCGGCAAACATTGAGAGAAACGATTCTATACCCTCTGGGAGATCATTTACATATATCAGAAACAGTATAGGCCCAAAGACTGACCCCTGCGGGACTCCACTCGTAACGTCTCGCCAATCTGAGACCTCACCCCTCACACTGACTCATTGTCTCCTGTTGCTTAGGTACTCCTTTATCCAATGGAGTACCTTCCCTTTCACTCCAGCCTGCATCTCCAGCTTTTTCACTAGCCTCTTGTGTGGCACTGTATCAAAGGATTTCTGCCAATCCAAAAATATGCAGTCTGCCCATCCTACTCTTTCTTGCCTTATTTTTGTTGCCTGGTTGTAGAATTCAAGTAACCCTGTGAGGCAGGACCTGCCATCCCTGAACCCATGTTGATGCTGTGTTACAAAGTTCTTTCGCTCCAGGTGCTCCACTAGCTTTCTTCGCACAATCTTCTCCATCAGCTTGCATGGTATGCAGGCCTGTAATTCAGTGCCTCCTGTCTATCCCCTTTCTTGTATATCGGGACTGTTAGCTGCTTTCCAAATTTCTGGCAGTTCCCCTGTTGCCAGTGATTTGTTATACACTATGGAGAGTGGTAGGCACAGTTCTTCTGCTCCTTCCTTTAGTATCTAAGGGGAGATTCCATCTGGGCCTATAGCCTTTGTCACATCCAACTCTAGTAAACACTTCCTTACTTCCCCGCTGGTAATCTCAAACTCTTCCAGTGGTTCCTGGTTAGCTATTCCCTCTCTTATCTTTGGGATTTCTCCTTGCTCTAAGGTGAAGATCTCCTGGAATTTCTTATTCAGTTTCTTACACACTTCCTTGTCGTTTGTTGTGAATCCTTCTGCCCCTATCCTTAATTTCATAACCTGTTCCTTTACTGTTGTTTTCCTTCTGATGTGGCTATGCAGCAATTTAGGCTGAGTCTTTCTCCATGCCCTTTTACTTTGCTGCTTAGCTAGCCTACATCTCTGATTAAACCATGGGTTTCTCATCTTCATTTCACTGTTTTCCTTTTGGGCTGGGACAAACTTGTTTGCTGCGTCCTTGCACTTTTGCGTGATGTAGTCCATCATATCTTGGGCTATCTTTTCCCTGAGCTCTGTTTGCCATGCAGAGCTGTTAGGAATTTTCTTATCTACTCATAGTTTCCCTTTTGGTATGCTAACCTTTTGGTTTCGGTATCTCTCCTCGAGTTCAATAACCCTTCTTCAATCAGGTACTAAAACACCAATACACTGTGGTTGCTCATTCCTACTGGGGCCTCAAAACCGATTTCTCTTATGTCAGAGTCGTTCAGGGTGAAGATCAGGTCGAGTCTCGCTGGTTCGTCATTTTCTCTCATGCTTGTGGGTTCCCTGACATGCTGGGTTAAAAACTTTCTAGTCACCACTTCCAGTAGTTTGCTCTCCACGTATCCTCGCCTCCATGCGGTTCCTTGTCCCCCATGATGAGCAGGTGAGATCTATTTCTACAGGCAGCAGAGGCTGCCCTCTCAGTTATAGTGTTAACTGCCATGTTGTTGTTTTCGTACTCTTGATTGGGTCTTCTGTCATTTGGTGGAGGGTTATATATTACTGCTACTACTATTCTTGGTCCTACCATTGTCATGGTGCCTGCTATGTAGTCTCTGAAACCCTCACAGCCCGGGATAGCAATCTCCTTAAAACTCAATTCCTTTCTCATGAGCAGGGCCACTCCGCCTCCTCCCCTACCTTCCTTCTCTTTCCTTATTACTGTGTACTCCTGGGAAAACACGGCATTCGTTATGATTCCAGAGAGTTTTGTTTCAGTGAGTCCGATTACATCTGGGTTCACTTCTTGTGCTCTTTCCCTTAGTTCACTTGCCTTGCTTGTGATCCCATCTATGTTCGAGTACGTTACCCTGAAACGTCTACTTCTCCTCTGGGGGGGACCTGTGGGGTCTGGGGTGAGCGGGAGCTGGGAGGATCCAGTACAGTAAAACTGGTGGAGGAGGAAGGGCTTGGGGGGTGGGGGGAGGGGGAGGGTAGGGGGGTGGGTGAGGGATGGGGGGGGATGAGAGGGGGAGGGTTGGGGAAGGTGAAATGGGAGGGTTGAGGTGGGGTGAGAAGGGGAGGTTTGGGGGGGTGAGAGGGGGAGGGTTGGGGGGATGGGCGAGAAGAGTGGGGGGGTTTGGGGGGGCAGTAAAGGGGGGAGGGCGTGGGGGAAAGGGAAGGCTGAGGTGGGTGAGGAAGAAGGGAGGGTTTTGGGGAGTGGTGGAGAGGGGAAGGCTTAGGTGGGGTGGGGGAAGAGTGGGGGGCGGGGGAGAACAGAGGGCTTGTGGGTGGGAGAGACGGGAGGGCATGTGAAAGAAGGGAGGGCTTGGGGGATGGGGGAGGTCCTGGGAGGAGGGGGGAGTGGGAGGAGGGGGGTGAGTGGGAGGAGGGGGGTGGGTGGGAGAAGGGGTGCCTTAGGTGGGTACTTCGTGGGGGCTGACAGGGGTTGGGGCAGGTAGGGTGTCTGTTGGGTAGAATGTGGGGGTGGTGCCGCACTCCTTGTGGCTATTGCATTGTTTGAGGAGGGTTCCCCACTCCCCTCTGGGATTGTAGGGATCGGGGTTGTGGCTCCCTGATTCCTTTCTCTCTTCCTGCGCTCCTTCCTCGTGTCTGCTGCCTGCTTTCTCTCTTCCCTTGTCAAATCCCTCTGCAGGAATACTTTTTTGAACTTCGGAACATTTGCTAGACCGCTCTTCCTTGCTAACAGTTCCTCTTTCATTATTTCGCTCATGAATACCACCTTTATCATTCGATTTCTATCCTTGTTGTACTTTCCAAGCCTGAAAACCTTTTCAACATTTTGTTCAGTTCCCTCCATCCTTACCGCTTTAAGGATCTCGGTAACTATGTTTTTGTCCTTGTCTCTCCGCTCCTTTGGTCTGGTTCGTGTTTGCTCTTTAATGCCTGCTACTACTACTGCTCTTTTTCTCTCTATCAGCCGGCAAGTACATCTAGCTGCTTCCTGAGAAGAAGCCACTTCCATGGCAAATTCCTTAACTGCAGATCTAGCTTCAGGGCTCATTTTAAGCATTTCAGCAAATGAGAGCCAAATATATATATATATATATATATATAACTGAAAACTCACACCCCAGAGTTTATTGTATATAGTCCTGGGGACCATTCAGGCTTGTTTGCATATATATATATATATATATATATATATATATATATATATATATATATATATATATATATATATATATTGTGACAATAATCTCTTTCAAGAGAGATTTAGCCTGCTTCTTCCTATATCGCGTTACTTCTATACGTCTGCAACATCAAGATACCACATTCAAGATTATATAAGTGTAATAACAGACGTCTCTCAGGGAGTACACTACCCAACTCTCACTCCTCACCCCCGTCCCTCACTGTCGGCACACCACCTAGTCAATCACCAAACGACCAATTCAAACCAACACTCTCCCCATTGGTGAATCAGCGACTTCACGCGACTCCAGTGCCATCTACATCGCCTATATATAGTCTCGCACGAGCAGTTGGCCTCAGAATATTCTCGTGCTCTAGAGCTGATGCTTCTATCTAGCATACTTCCTGTATGTTAGTAGAGGTTTCAGCCAGCCCAATATTCTCAGCACCATTAACTAATTTTTGTCTTTCTTATTGTAGAGTAACGTAATCATTACTTTATTTTATATTGTGTTTTGTCTTTGTATATTTTTGATCCGCACTGCTCATGGCCAAGGGATTATCTTTATTTTGTTTCTATTTGTTTAAAGTAAATTAAAGCTCATTATTTATAAGATTTGTTTTGCGTGTTTTTCCCTCTCACTTTACCACAGGAGACAACCGCAAAGCAGTCAACATTTTTGTTTTCTCTTTTTTTTCTAATGTGATTGGCATTTCCACCAGCCATAGAGAAGACTGCCTTAACACCTATATTTCTCATCACATTAATGAGGGCCTGTCCTAGGAGCTTCACTCAGGTACTGATACTAGACCAATCATTTCAAATTGTGGTAAGTGTACTTGGCTTTGTTACACTTTGCCTTTTCAATAATTTCATAACTTTCAATAATTTATGGTGCTGTGTATTTTGTGCTTTCCGAGTATAACATTTTATGAGTGTTGGATGACTGTGGATTACGTGGTGTCTGGTGGCCACAGTCACTCTCTTAATTGGTTGTTCATCCCTCGGTGCTACTACTCGTGTTTCCACCTAATTCTTGTCCCCAGAATATTTCTCATTTATGGCAGATCAGCTCTTTGGTACCCTGGTACTTTGGTTTGTCTTCGGGACACGTATCCAATCTTCTGCAATCCGACCGAAGGAGGATAAAGAGGGCCATAGTTCCTCTAGCACGGACTACGCTGTCGAGTTGGGACCTCAACAAGCAGTTCTCGTCACCAGTTGACACTCGCACCCCTACGCGTCGGTCAGAGATTATGATACTTACACAGGTAGGGAAATGGCATTCTTTTTCAGAGCCCAAAGAATGCTAATTCTGTAAGTGTCATCTAGTTAAGTAGGAAACCCCTTGCTTCTGTCCTATAGACGTGGCAAGGTATGCCAACGTTTTTGGACTACCTTTCACTTTTGAAACTAACAAAGTTTCATTTATTTTAGTAGGATTTTCTGGCCCTTATTCTCGTATATAGAGTACCGGGTACAAGATTTCCCTGCATTTTGATTATTTAATCACTTAACATCTAATATTGACGTTAATTGTTTTCACATTAACGATTGAATTCCCACAGAATAGTCACCAGTTGCCACGTCATCCTGTTACTGAGACTTATAATACCACAGGTATATTCTCTGTACGTCTGTTTGATATCTCAAAATGTTTCGTCTCTCAGCATTTCGTAGTGATCCAGCAAATGAAGTAGGGAACTTAATTCGTGCCAAGAGGACAGAATTACAAACTCTAGCACATGAGTACCACCTAGATGTTCCCCATGGGGCCAACAAAAGTGAATTGCATAACCTTATCCTTGACCACCTCTTTGATAATGGAATTATAGACTCTGATTCTCAGGAAAACTATTCCATTGCAAACCGGCAAGCTCTGGCAGCTATGAAGGTAAAGTTAGAACTAGCGAAAGCAGACCATGAACACCAAAAAGAAGCTCTACAATTCAAGGAACGCGAGGCTGCCCTAAAGAAAGAACAGGAATGAGAGGCTGCCCTTGAACGTGAACGCCAGAAGGAAGCTCTGCAGCTCCAGAAAGAACTAGCTGCCCTACAACGTGAGCAGGTTGAATTCCAACGTGAGCGTGAGAGGGAACAGCTTGAAGTAAAAGAACGTGATCTGGAGATACAACGTGAGCACAGTAAGAAGCAAGCCGATAATGCTCTAGAATCCCGTAAAAAAGAACTCGACTTGGAAACTACACACGGCACACGGCGCCAACAAGCCGAAGCTAAACTTCAAGTAACTTTACTATCTCCCAGGCAAGTAAGTTAATGCCACCATTCGTTGAGACAGAGATAGATGTGTTTTTTACTACTTTCGAGGCCCTAGCTAAAAACTTAGCTGGCCGGAAGATCAGTGGTCTATACTTCTCAGAGTGCATCTCATAGGTAGAGCTGCGGTTACTCTCAGTACCTTACCGTCTAAGAATGACTACCAGACCTTAAAGCAAGCCGTTCTAGACTCCTACCTTCTCTCCACCGAAAGCTACAGACGAAGATTCCGTGATTATCTAAAGGCAAGTGTCACCACCTATTTAGAATTTGCCAATACTAAGAAAAGATATTTCATGAAATGGCTGGAAGCAGCCCCTGTTTCTACATTTTCAGACCTCCTCAACCTCATTCTAGTCTTGGAATTCTTTCGACGTGTTCCTGCTCCCATCCGTCTTCACTTAGCATACAAAGAGGAAACCGACCTCATCAGATGTGCGAAGTCGGCTAACACCTACAGTCTTATACACAGGTTAACAGCCGACACATCTTCCAGTAAGAAGTCTTGGTCTAATTATGACAAAGTGAGTACCGATCAAGTGAGCTCTCAATTATATTGTAGGTATTGCAAGCTCTATGGACATACCATAGATAAATGTGGAAAAGCCCAATACAAAGGCTATAGTGAAACTTCTAAACCCAAACCGACTCCTCCTAAGTCCGGTAAGCCTGTGATGAATATTGGTGTTTCTGTTAATGATCTTACTCTCTTCAGCAAACACCTATACCCTGGAACTGTCTCTGCCAACAGTACAGATTCGGAGGGACGTTTCAAAGTGAAGATCTTGAGGGACACGGCTGCTCTTCAGTCTATAATTTTGAAATCGGCTGTGCCTAACATCACCTACACCGGGGAGACGGTCCTTATCACTGACCTCACTGCCACCACTCCGTATCCACTCACCAGAGTCAACCTGGATTGTCCTTTCGTACAAGGTGAAGTCCAAGTCGCCACCCGAGAAAAGCCTTTTACCATGTCAGGGGTACAACTTCTCCTGGACAACGACTTGGCCGAAGATCTACAACTTTCCAACTTGATCATTATGGACAAACCCGAGGTATGTGACTCAGTCGTGGAAATCCCCATCCTGAAGTATATTCCAGCACAGATCCGAGAAAATGATGAAGTCTCTCCTCCGGTTTTGGTGACAACCCGTGCGCAAGCTGCACGCCCGCAACCAGCTGACTCTGCTTCAACAGCTGTCCCTCAAGACCATTAGAATCTGCCACCGAATCTCACTATGCTGGAGTTCCGTAAGTTGCAGAGGGAGGATCCCTCATTAGCACCATTATTCTTCCAGGCTGAGACTCAATCTGATAGTATTCCTGGGTTCTTTATAGATAATTAATTGCTCCACCCTTAGTACCGACCCAGTAAACTAACGGAGGATGACGATTGGACTAATGTCGACCAACTATTAATTCCCACCAGCCTACGGCCCGATATTCTACACCTGGCCCATGGAGCGCTTTCTCGCTACGGTTTTAATAAAACCTATCACGCCATCAGACAAGACTATTACTGGCCAGGTATGATTAAAGATGTAAAAACTTATATACAATAGTGTCATACATGTCAGATGGCAGGAAAACCTAACATCTCTATTGCCAAGGCTCCTTTGATTCCTATCCCGGTGCCGGTGCCTTCGGAACCCTTTTACAGACTCATCATAGACTGTGTTGGTCCTTTACCCCGGACCAGTTCTGGCAACGCTTATATACTAACCATCCTGTGTCCAACCACCAGATTCCCTATAGCAGTTCCTGTAAAGAACATTATGGCTGCTACTGTGGTGAAGCAACTGTTGAAGATCTTTACACAATATAGATTTCCTTGGGAGATTCAAAGTGACTCTACGCTGGGCTCTGTACCTGTAGAACTTAAACCAGGAGATATTCTTCATTATGGCTCAGATAACATCATAGCAGACGCCCTCTCCAGAGTCTAAGAGGTAGAGGCACCTACTCCTACCACTCTACCGTCTAATGAAGTAACTTAACCCGTAAGAGCAGACTTCGGGGGAGAGCTGTGACAATCTCTTTCAAGAGAGATTTAGCCTGCTCCTTCCTACATTGCGTTACTTCTATACGTCTGCAACATAAAGATACCACATTCAAGAGTATATAAGTGGAATAACAGACGTCTCTCAGGGAGTACACTACCCAACTCTCACTCCTCACCCCCCCCCCTCCCTCACTGTCGGCGCACCACCTAGTCGATCACCAAACGACCACTTCAAACCAACACTCTCCCCATTGGTGAATCAGCAACTTCATGCAACTCCAGCGCCATCTGCATCGCCTATATGTAGTCTCGCACGAGCAGTTGGCCTCAGAATATTCTCGTGCTCTAGATCTGACATTTCTATCTAGCAAACTTCCTGTATATTAGTAGAAGTTTCAGCCAGCCCACTATTCTCAGCACCATTAACTAATTTTTGTCTTGCTTATTGTAGAGTAATGTAATCATTATTTTATTTTATATTGTGTTTTGTCTTTGTATATTTTTGAACTGCACTGTACATAGCCAAGGGATTATCTTTATTTTGTTTCTATTTGTTTAAAGTAAATTAAAGTTCATTATTTATGATTTATTTTGCGTGTTTTTCCCTCTCACTTTACCACAGGAGACAACCGCAAAGCAGTCAACATTTTTGTTTTCTCTTTTTTTCTCTAATGTGATTGCCATTTTCACCAGCCATAGAGAAGACTGCCTTCACACCTACATTTCTCGTCACACACATATATATATATTAAACCTAGAAGGGGTACCACCTCTGGTGCAAGTGTAGGGACCCATAGCCTCGGAGAAGAAAATAAAGGGTACTCACAAAAGACTTTGTGGATCCTCATTGAACATTTTGATATTTTCTTCAACTATCACTCCTATTCTTGTATTATGTGTGTATTTTTATCTAACTTAATTTGAAAATGTCATTACACAAAAAAGATACAATATTGATTACATGCAGGGTACAAGGCTGCTTGTCACAAGTTGTATAGCTCCTCCAGCTCCTCAAATGGCGGGCAGGAACCATGGATGCAGTGAGCATTTCCTCTCTGGATTGCCACACTAAGGCGCGGAAAGAGAAAAGTGGCAGCTCTAGGGTCTCTCGTTGTTTCGATTAGCTTAGACCCCAACTCCTTCAAAAAGCTAGCAGCACTTTTACCCCAGGCACCAAATGTCTCTGAGACTATGGGGACAAAATTGTGGTGATGCTCAAGGTCTCTGTATTTACGTGACTTGGCTGCTTCCCGGTGATTGGCAGCTCCTCCTGCTTGTATAGCACTGAAGTCAACATAGGTGTTGGCAAAAGTTGAAACGCAAGTGTAGTCCCACACCAACTGTCTACCATTCTTCCAGGGGTTCACCGTGATTCCGTCTGGGCGACTGACAGGCTCATCAGAGTTGCGAAACATTAGGTAACGGGGCTCTCTCTCTGCTGGACAACCGGCTGTGGTAAGGCTTCTCTTAATAATGTTGTTAACCTCGCCGTGTCTTGCATGCCATTCTCCTGCTTTTTGGCAGAGAAGGCCATGCTGTCCGTACCTGTTGGCCTCTGCCTCGCCGCAAATACACCTGTGTTTTGTGTGGATTGGGCAGCGAGGCAGAGAGCCACGGCAATTCCGAGGGCCTGCGGTGAAACGGAGACATATATATATATATAATATATATATATATATATATATATATATATATATATATATATATATATATATATATATATATATATATATATATATATATTGGTGTATACTGGCAGCAGGTTTTCTTTCAAACATGTTTCATTGAATATGACCGCATATTCTGTATTATTTTCTGGTTTAGGGCTTCTATCCCTCTAACTATTTTCTTAGCATCAGGGCTTAATTGAAATAGGAGTTCTAAATAGAGTTCTAATAGAACTCCTATTTCAATTAAGCCCTGATGCTAAGAAAATAGTTAGAGGGATAGAAGCCCTAAACCAGAAAATAATAAATACAGAATATGCGGTCATATTCAATGAAACATATATATATATATATATATATATAATATATATATATATATATATATATATATATATATATATATATATATATATATATTATTTTATTTATGATTTTATTTTTATTTATGCAATTGGGGATCAAGAAACACTGATCATTGGTATGCGAAAAATCCACAGAGAAATAGGAAAGGGAGATGAACGTTTCGGCTGATCAAAGTAATTTTCAACACCAGACTGAGAAAAATAGAGCTAGGGTGGAGGCTAACAACTGCCACCTAACCATACATTCCAGGGAAAGGATTTACCAGAAATGGGTATAGATTAGCTTAGAACAGTCAGAAGGAACAGGCAGTAAGAGAATACATATGAGAGATTAAACAAAACGGCCATTGAACAAACACATATTATATGATTATTATAATATAATGATATATTATAAGCACCCTATCAAAGTTTCTTCTTAAACTGATGCGCAATATTTTAACTTAATTAAAAAATAGTCAAGTTTGTGCATACCAGTACTAACATTGAGAAGATTTGGGCACTGGCAGATTAGGGCAGATTAAATCAAATTCAATTCCTCGAAA
This sequence comes from Procambarus clarkii, assembly GCF_040958095.1. Classification (NCBI taxonomy): domain Eukaryota; kingdom Metazoa; phylum Arthropoda; class Malacostraca; order Decapoda; family Cambaridae; genus Procambarus; species Procambarus clarkii. The sequence goes on along the minus strand of NC_091215.1, from coordinate 7,665,577 downwards.
CCTCTGCAATTTTTAATACTTTTCGCTCCTTCCCAATTAATAGTGTGCTCACAGATACTTGTGTATACATGCAATGTACTACACGTCTGGGCAGTTAAAATGCTATAAGCATGTTGGGACAAACGCAATTGTAATGATTTTCAAGTTTGTTCAATGTACACAGACTCAAAATCATTGCAGGGAATCAAATACACACAACCCGCTGTTGCAGCGAAATTATATTAAATTGAACTTGATCTTATTATTAATGAACACCAAATTGATATTAAGGTTCTTAAAAACCGGGAAAAGTTTTTCAATTCCAACCACATAAGGAATCACCAATGAGTTTCAAATTTCTGATTTCGCTTTGGGGACATGATTAAAATACGTTCGTTTAACTTGCCCGAACGAGCAATCAAAAAACATCTTAGGCATTGTAAATTATTCCCAATTGCATATATTTTAGCAATATCTTAATGAAAAAATTTCGGGGTTGCATACCCTCAAGGCTCGAAGGAATATTCAGGAAAACACTGCCTGTTTAATTAAGGGGGCATCAGATCCAAATATGCAAAAAATATTCAATAAATGAAAACTAGTTCGATTTCAATCACTCTTTTTTGACGAGTTGTATATGAAAAGGGTTTAATCTACTTCAAGTCTCAGCATCGTAGCATAAATAGGAAGGAAGAAAAAATATTTAATTATGTGTCCAAAATTTCCCAAAATGGTAGAAAATTTACATTAAACACATGTGTAAACGGAAATCCTGTCTATGACTCTCAGCTATCACAATAGCATATAATAAAATATTTAATAATTATTTTTATCCCCCAAGAAATTTAGTTAATTTTTTTTTCATTTTTTTCCTTATTTGTTTATCGAACGATATGCATGAAACTTATACACCTGACTGCACGTAAGCCTATCTGTAAGGCTGCCAATTTTGGACGAAATTGGTTAATGTCAACCTAAGCCACAGATGGCAGCACCTTAGACTTTATTTTTTACTTATTTATTTTCAAGTAACATAAACGCTCACATAACTCTTTCGTTTTTTATTCAATTAACATGAAACTTACACCTTATATGTAGAGTTTAGGTTTCTACAATCTGATCTCGGGATTTGTTTCCTAAGTTCATGTATTGATTTTATAATAGTAACAAACATTATATATTTGCATAATTTATGAGGGGAACTTTGACTATTTGTACTAGTAAAACTAACATACTTTGGAAAATCTGCTGAAATGTTTTCCTTTATTATATGCTAATGTGATAGAAGAGTGTCATAGAAAGGATTTCATTTGAAACTTGTCGTTGTAGAGTCTTATTGAAAATGTGTAAAAGTCGTTAAAAAAAATCTCCCTTTCTATTTAGGCTGCTATACTGAAGCTTGGAACAATTGCAGCCCTTTTCATACAGAACTAGTCAAAAAAGAGTTGTTGACAATTAACAAAGTTTAAAAAACTAACTAGTGCCCTGTAAGAAAAACTGTTTGGTCATAGTCATCCGGCCTTAAGCCGGGTGACTACCATAAGCACAACATATCATTGACATATCTAAACCAAACTACATTAGCAGGGATAATCCTAGACAAGATTTTTGTTTCAAAAACCTCCATATACAAATTGATCAAAACTGGGCAAAGGGAATTGTCCATTGCCATTCCAAATGTTTGTTTGAAAATTTTTCCATTGAAACTAAAATAATTTTCTTTCATACACAATTTTATAAGTTCCAAAACATTACTCGTTATATTTATAACGAGGTACTTTAGTGAATAAAGCAGTTACGTCAAAACTTACAAGTTTAATATCAAAATTTTAATTTAGTGTGGATAGCTTAATAACTAAGTCTACATTGTTTGTTAAGTGTGAGTAGGAAATAGTACCAACTATCTGGGACAAAACTTTGACAAGCCACTTAGAGAGTTTATAAGCCGCCGAACCAACTGAACTAAAAATCCGTCTTGCAGGAGAATAAGGTTTATGTCTTTTTATAAGACAATACATGTAAGGTAAAGGATGGAGATCGACTTGAAAGCCTAGAGAGCCCTTTATCACCTTTGCACACAGTTTTGAGAGTTTTATTTAAATGTGCAATCACTTTTTTAGTAAGATCTCTGTTAACCAGTAGATAAGTGTCTCCATCTTCCACGAGTAACTCCATTTTCCGGATAAAGTCATCCTTATTCATAATGACTACTGCATTTAACTTATCAGTCTTTGAAATATGTAATGAGTTATATTTTTTTAGATTTTAAATGCATGATTATATCGACTTGGACAATTATGAACAGAATTGTTAAGTGAAACACCAAAGATCATACCCCTTGCACATGTTAATATCTTCAACTGAGACATCACTATACTTTTCAAGATTGCCAAAGGTTTCACCGTGCTATGCTCTTGCTATGCCTACTCGACACATCTTAGAACAAGGCGATCATTGTATGCTCGTCCGAGGTGTAGCTGAGTACCACACTCCGTGGGCAGATCAGCATCAGCTGTTGCCCAGGACATACACTCACCGTAGCTAGTTCGTGGCCCAATAGATATTATTATGTTTTGTTAATAAGGAAGAAAAACGCTACAGGAGTTTGTACGGCTTCCCTTCCCGCTATCAAGAAAGTTACAACCACATCACACAACCATTAATACTGTTGACAGCTCAGTGGGATTCAGCCGACGTACTCCAACTCCCGGTCCCGCTATCTGGTACAACTGCTTGACAGCAGCCAGCAGCTACGAAACAGCAGCTACAGCACAGCCGCCTGCTGGAGAAGGACGATACAGTGTGTATGTTTCTTGAACTACATGTACTAGTGCGCCGAGCCACAAGCCTCGTGCTCATCCTCACCTCTCACGCCCAGCCTCACGTCTCATGCCTATCCTCATGCCTCGCACCCAGCTTCACGCCTAGCGCCTGGCCTCACGCGCCGCTTCCCCCGACCGTGACTCACCATGACTCACCATGCCTCATCGCCTCTCGCCCGGCCTGACGCCACCCGAAGCAGGGCCTGACGTCTCCTGCTGCCTCCCGACTCCGACGACGCCGCAGTACGACGCCAGACCTGTGACGACCTGATCATCTCTTCCTCGTTGAATGGATTGCAACACCAGTGGATTTTAGATCTTGTTATGTACCCTTTGTTATTTATTTAGTAGAACAAACTGTAGACTACTATGGGCACCATATAATCTTTCAGTGACTTATGGACAACTGATATCGACTTAGATCATTTAGGGCTCGCTTGCCCACCTACCCCTACCGTCTTCGGTCTCCCTTGTGTTCTGAGAGTGACCTAGAGCTGATAGTTAGTGAATTACCATCTTCTTGAGGTTATCTTGAGATGATTTCGGGGCTTTGTGTCCCCGCGGCCCGGTCCTCGACCAGGCCTCCACCCCCAGGAAGCAGCCCGTGACAGCTGACTAACACCCAGGTACCTATTTACTGCTAGGTAACAGGAGCATTCAGGGTGAAAGAAACTTTGCCCATTTGTTTCTGCCTCGTGCGGGAATCGAACCCGCGCCACAGAATTACGATTCCTGCGCGCTATCCACCAGGCTACGAGGCCCAAGTGACCATGTGGCATGTGACATTATGCTCCAGTTAGTGGCACCTCAACATGTGCACCTGTAGTAGAGTGTGACATTATGCTCCAGTTAGTGGCACCTCAACATGTGCACCTGTAGTAGAGTGTGACATTATGCTCCAGTTAGTGGCACCTCAACATGTGCACCTGTAGTAGAGTGTGACATTATGCTCCAGTTAGTGGCACCTCAACATGTACACCTGTAGTAGAGTGTGACATTATGCTCCAGTTAGTGGCACCTCAACATGTGAGTAGGGGGGATGGCTCCACACAGACGATTTTTTTTTTCAGGTCAAATATCGTCTGTGTGCCCCAAGGGTTTCAGGTCCAAAGGGAAAATATCGTCTGTGCGCCCCAAGGGTTTCAGGTAAATTTAGAAATATCGTCTGTGTGGAGCCAGGGTTTCAGGTAAATTTAGAAATATCATCTGTGTGGAGCCAGGGTTTTCAGGTGAATTTTTGGAGTCACAGATTTTAGAAGTAAGGATTTCTTATGAGAAAAATAATTTCCGAGACTTAGAAGTTTGTTAAAGCCTTATGGGAGAAATTCAAATAACGTGTGTAGCACTTTAGGGCTTCCAGGAGAACTCTACGGACATATTTTACATGTTTTCAACTTACAAAATCGTCTATGTAAGCCTTAGTTATTCATATAAATTTAGAAAATCACCTGTGTAAGTCATGGTTTTCAAGTCTCGTACATCACACCCCCCTCCCTCCCCCCTTACCTCGCAATCGGTCGCGTCGCCTTTATTTACTTTGCGCCCAGCCATCCAGTCGGCTCTTAATCTTATCTTATCCGTAATATCTGGACCGTCCCTCCTCTCTCTCTCTCTCTCCTTTCATTCAGTTCAACTATTTTCCAACATCGTATGTTTGCTCCTTTTCATTAAGCAAGTCAGTTTTACACAAATAAATCGTGTTAGTAAGCAAGTTCTAGCTCACGTTCCCCTGTCATATAATGAATACTATCATTCCAATCCCTCTAAAATTTAAAAATAATCATATTTCAAATGTAGTTCAATACAGTAATTTAGTTACCAAGCTCCAGCTCTTGTCCTCCGCCTTAGCTCTCTCTCGTATCTTCGTTAGTATCAGTCCAATTTCCCTGAAATTTCTACCCTCTGTATTTCAGACATAGTTTAGTAAATGCAAACAATTATCAAACTCTAGCTCTTGTCCCCAGCTTAGTTCATTTGTACAAAATCATTAGTAACAGTCCAAATTCCCTGAGATTTTTAGCCTCTGTATTTCAGACCCCGTAAATAAGATCAAAACAGTTACCAAGCTCCAGCTCTTGTCCTCCGCCTTAGCTCTCTCTCGTATCTTCGTTAGTAACAGATCAATTCCCCTGAAATTTCTACCCTCTGTATTTCAGACACCGTAAATAAAATCAAGTCAGTTATCGAGCTCCAGCTCTCGTCCCCGCCTTAATTCTCTTTCGTATCTTTGTAAATAACCCATCAATTTCCCTAAAATTAAAAGCAGACATACTTCAAAGTTAGTAAATAAGATCAAGTCAGTTATCGAGCTCCAGCTCTCGTCCCTGCCTTAGTTCTCCTTCGTATCTTTGTAAATAACCCATCAATTTCCCTAAAATTAAAAGCAGACATACTTCAAAGTTAGTAAATAAGATCAAGTCAGTTACTGAGCTCCAGCTCTCGTCCCCCACCCTCTTCCACCCTCAAGTCTTTGTAAATAAACCATCAATTTCCCCGAAATTTTTACCCTCTGTATTTCAGACATAGTAAATATGAAGTAAACAATTATAAAACTCTAGCTCTTGTCCTCCGTCCAAGCTCACTTTTGTAAATTCATTACTATCAATCCAAATCCCCCTGAGATTTAAACGCCCAACTACATTTTCAGACATAGTAAATAAAAACCAGTTCAGTTATCAAGTTTCAACTCTTGTGCCCCAGCTTAGTTCATTTGTACAAGTTCTTTATTTTCCAACTAAATCACCCTGAGATTTAAGATCACCGTATTTCTAACGTAGTAAAATTAATCGGGGCATTAACCAAGCTCCATTCCCTCTGCCTTAGATCATCAGACATAAATATTTTCGATCAAGTCCGTCTCCAGCTTAACTCTTACCCTTTCCCTCCCTTACCTTCTCATCCCCAACTTATCCAAACCTTCAATAATCGTACTGTATTTGCATATTTTCTCTATATTCACTGTGTTCTTCGTATTCTCATCCGTGTTCACTCCATGTTCTTCAAAATGTTCACAGTCCCATTCAGTTCATATTTTCACAAGTATCTCCATTTTTTATGTAATCTTTCTCTTAGTCTCATTATGTTCTCTACAAATTCTAGTCATATTTTCTATGTTTTCATATTCATCACATGTTCTCTTTACAACTTTTATACTCAATATTCATGCTAACTTCCATATTTTGTGTTCTTTGTCAATATTCATGTTCTCAATGTTCTTAGCTTGTTCTTCACATGTTCAGTGTTCATTCTTTGTATTCCCTATGTTCCTTATCATGTCTTCATATTCTCTATAAGTTCATATTCCCTGCATGTTCACTCTATTCATCAACTGTTTCTTACATGTTTTCTGTGTTCACCGTATGTTCACTGTGTTCATTCCCTTACTTAACCTCAATTTTTTATGTTCTTTGTTTCTTCCATTCACTAACTAGTTCTTTGTCAAATAATATTATACTGCATTACAGTTCCCTCAACAATTTTAGTCACCAAGTTTTTATTTGCAAAACTATGTCAAAGTAATTCTCGTAGTCAACTTAATAGTTCTACCAACCCCGTTCTTAAACAAATCTACACTTTATTCAGTTCCAAATTTACAAAGACAAACCTTTCTTGTAACTTCTTAACTAAAAATCTTTCGCCAATCAACTGAAACATAGTCACTTTCCTCATTTCTCAACTAAACTTATTATCCAGTCAACTAAAAATAGTCAGAAATAGCCTCGTTCAACACTGTTCTTAACTAAAACAACCTTTCTCTTAGCTAAAAATTGTCAAAGGAAACTTTTTCAGCACTTTCTTAACAGGCGCTATGTTTCATCAAGAAAAATTGTCAAAGGAAACTTTCCAAAACTGTTCATAACTAACTTTATCCATAGTCAAGTAAGAAAATATAGTCAAAGATATCTATCATCGTCGTTCTTAACTGGCATTATACTTTGTGGAGCACTAAAAAATAGTCACTGTCGTCATATTTTTGTCTTTTTCCTCAACTAAAAGAGTCAAATGTAACTTTTTCAACACTTTCGTAACTAAAATTATATGTCGCTAAGTAAGAAAAATAGTCAAAGGTGCTCTCCGTTACACCAAAGTTACTCTTCGAGAAATCAAAGACACTCTTCAATACATTAAGGACTTACTCAAAGACACCAAAGTTACACTCTAAGACATCCTTCGAGACATCAAAGACATCCTTTAAGACTTCAAGGGCACTCTTCGAGATATCAAAAGACACTCTCAAACACTCAAATTTACTCGCATCCTCAAAGTTATTCTCAGAGTCATCAAAAAGTTAATCTCAGTCATCAAAATGCTATTCTCTAAGTAGCCTTTCGTTCATCAGAGAAACTTTCTAAGACATCTTCGTTCATTAAAGTTAATCTCAGAGGCATAAACGTTATTCTTGGAGCTATCAAAATTAATCTCTAAAACAACAAAAGTTAATCTCTGTCATCAAAGTTAATCTGCAAGATATCTTCGAGACATCAAAGTTACTTTTCATTACATCAAAGACGCATTCAAATACTACCCATGTTCTCAGAAGTCATTCTCTAAGCCATCAATGTTCTTCTCTAATACATAAAGTTATTCTCTATGTCATCAAAAAGTTATTCTCTGAGCTAACAAAATACTACTCATGTTCTCAAAGACATTCTCCAATTCATCAAAGTGGTTTCAAAGACATCAAAGTTAATCTCAGAGTTATCCAAAGACATTCTCAAAGTCATCTAAAGTTATTCTCTAAGACATCAAAGTTATTCTAAGAGTTATCAAAAGTTATTCTCAGTCATGATATGTTATTCTCTAAGTAACCTTCCATTCATCAAAGACATTCTCTAAGCCCTCAAAGTTATTCTCTAAGACAACAAAGTCATTCCCAGTCATCAAAAAGTTATTCTTCGAAACATAAAATTTGCTCTGTAAGATATCTTCGTTCATCAAACTTATTCTCAGAGATATCTAAAGTTATTCTCAGAACAATCAAAAGTTATTCTAAGACAACAAAAGTTATTCTCAGAGCTACCCAAAGCTATTCTCAGAGTCACCTTCGTTCGTCAGAGAAACTTTCAAAACATCTTTGTTCATCAAACTCGTTTTCAAAGTCATCAAAAGTTAATCTAAGACATCTTCTTTCATCAAAGTTATTTTCAGAGACATCTAAAGTTATTCTCAGAGCTATCAAACTTGTTCTCAGAGTCATCAAATGTTATTCTCGAAGTCATCAAAGATATTTTCAGAGACATCTAAAGTTAATTTCTATGTTATAAAGTTATTCTCAGAGACATCTAAAGTTAATCTTGGTCATCAAAGTTGTTCTCTAAACATCAATGTTGTTCTCCAAGACATCAAAGATGTTCTCAAAATCATAAAAGTTATTCCCAGAGCTATCAAAGTTAATCTCAGAGTTATCCAAAGATATTCTCATGTCCACAAAAAGTTATTCCAAGAGACGTCAAAGTTGTTTCAAAGACATCAAAGTTAATCTCAGAGTTATCCAAAGACATTCTCAGAGACATCTAAAGTTATTCTCTAAGACATCAAAGTTGTTCTAAGAGTTATCAAAAGTTATTCTCAGTCATGATATGTTATTCTCTAACTCACTTCCATTCATCAAAGACATTCTCTAAGTCCTGAAAGTTATTCTCTAAGACAACAAAGTCTTTCTCAGAGCTACCAAAGATGATCTCTAAATCATAAAAGTTAATCTTAACTCACCTTCGTTCATTAGAGAAACTTTCCAATCCATATTCGTTGACCAGAGTTATTCTCAGAGTCATCAAAGCGATCTCTAATTCATCTTCGTTCTCCAAAGTCGTTCTCTAAGACACCTTCATTCATCAAAGAAACTCTCCTTCTTCCATCATGTTATTCTTTAAGACATCTTCAGTCATAAAATTTTCTCTCCAAAATGTAACTAGTTCAGCTTTTCATACCAAACCTGCATTCTGTTAAAACATATTTTCTTAGTTGCTTTACCCTAAAACTGTTCTCTGAACTACACTGTTCAAACCTACGTAACCTATCCTCTCCACCCAATGTTACTTAGTTAACGTAACGTTCCTAAACCTAGCTTTACCTATCCTAACATACCTTACCTTACCTTCCCTATCTCACCTAACTTTACCTATCCTAACATAACTTACCTTACCTTCCCTAACTTAACCTAACTTTACCTATCCTAACTTAACTTGCCTTTCATAACCTATCTTTACCTATCCTAACATAACTTACCTTACCTTCCCTATCTTACCTAACTTTACCTATCCTATCCTAACATAACTTACCTTACCTTCCCTATCTTACCTAACTTTACCTATCCTAACATAACTTACCTTACCTTCCCTATCTTACCTAACTTTACCTATCCTAACATAACTTACCTTACCTTCCCTAACCTAACCTAACTTTACCTATCCTAACTTATCTTACCTAACTTATTCTGCTTAACATAACTTACCTTACCTTACCTATCTTACCTAACTTTACATATCTTACCTAACTTACCTTACCTTACCTTACCTATCTTAACCTGCTTAACCTATCTTACCTAACTTAGCCTGCATAACCTAACTTTACCTATCCTAACATAACTTTCCTTACCTTACCTAACTCAACCTGCTTAACTTAACTTACCTATCTTAACATAATTTACCTTACCTTCCCTATCTTACCTAACTTTACCTATCCTAACATAACTTACCTTACCTATCATACCTAACTTAACCTGTTTAACCTAATTTACCTTACTTTACCTAACTTATATAACTTATTTTACCTATCCTAACGTAACCTAACTTGCTTTACCTAACTTAATCTTACATTCCCAAACTGATGTATCCTAACTTATCTAGTCAAACCAGACATGATCTAACTTACATTAGTATTCCTTCTTGTCTTTTGTGTTTCGTCAATCATTGTCTCATATTCATTTACTCATTTCATTAGTTAATTTCTCAAATGGTCACTTATGCATTTCAAGTGCTATTTGTTAGAGATTGGATATTTAAGCATTTCAAAGAATTTTTGTTATATATGGGCATTTACTCATTTCAAGGGATAATTTCTCAAATGGACGTTTTTGCATTTCAAGTGTTATTTGTTTAAGATTGGGTATTTAACCATTTCAAAGGATTTTGTTATATATGGGAACTTACTCGTTTCAAGGGCTAATTTCTCAAATGGTCATTTTTGCAGATCAAGGGTTATTTGTTAAAGTTCATCAAGTTGCCCATAAGTTGTATTAGTAGGTTCTATCTTATGTTCTTATTCCCCAACCCCTTAACCTAACCTCTTGTAATCTTAGTGTATTTAGTAGGTTCTATCTTATGTTCTTATTCCCCAACCCTTTAACCTAACCTTTCAGATGTAGTTTGTTGAATATATTATCCTTTTCCTAACCTTTCAGATGTAGTTTTGTTTTCTCCTTTGTATATTTTTACCCAAACCCACCATCCCACTTAACCTTCTTTCCTTCTTTACTTTGTTTTCACATATAAGTTCATTCTTTATCATAGTAATAATAAAAATTACAGTAGTAAAGAATCAGATCTACTAAGACTTGAAATTGAGAAACAAGAGCTCAAGGGAGTGAGAGCATGAAGGAAGAGCAAGGAGTAAGAGAGAGGGGGCGGAAGAAAATGGGACCAAAGAAGAGAGAATGAGAGAGAGAGTGTGGGCATGGGAGCACTAAGACTTGAATTGAGAAAAAGAAAAACTAAGTGAATGAGAATGAGGGTGTGAGAATGGGAGCAATAAGACTTGAATTTGAGAAAGAAGAGAGCATTTGAGCAAATGAGGGAGAGAGAGGGGGAGGAAGAGAGAGAATAAGGGAGAGAGATAGAAAAGGAGGGCTAGAAGGAGTAGGAGAATCAAAGTAAAGAAGGAAAGAAGGTTAAGTGGGATGGTGGGTTTGGGTAAAAATATACAAAGGAGAAAACAAAACTACATCTGAAAGGTTAGGAAAAGGATAATATATTCAACAAACTACATCTGAAAGGTTAGGTTAAAGGGTTGGGGAATAAGAACATAAGATAGAACCTACTAAATACACTAAGATTACAAGAGGTTAGGTTAAGGGGTTGGGGAATAAGAACATAAGATAGAACCTACTAATACAACTTATGGGCAACTTGATGAACTTTAACAAATAACCCTTGATCTGCAAAAATGACCATTTGAGAAATTAGCCCTTGAAACGAGTAAGTTCCCATATATAACAAAATCCTTTGAAATGGTTAAATACCCAATCTTAAACAAATAACACTTGAAATGCAAAAACGTCCATTTGAGAAATTATCCCTTGAAATGAGTAAATGCCCATATATAACAAAAATTCTTTGAAATGCTTAAATATCCAATCTCTAACAAATAGCACTTGAAATGCATAAGTGACCATTTGAGAAATTAACTAATGAAATGAGTAAATGAATATGAGACAATGATTGACGAAACACAAAAGACAAGAAGGAATACTAATGTAAGTTAGATCATGTCTGGTTTGACTAGATAAGTTAGGATACATCAGTTTGGGAATGTAAGATTAAGTTAGGTAAAGCAAGTTAGGTTACGTTAGGATAGGTAAAATAAGTTATATAAGTTAGGTAAAGTAAGGTAAATTAGGTTAAACAGGTTAAGTTAGGTATGATAGGTAAGGTAAGTTATGTTAGGATAGGTAAAGTTAGGTAAGATAGGGAAGGTAAGGTAAATTATGTTAAGATAGGTAAGTTAAGTTAAGCAGGTTGAGTTAGGTAAGGTAAGGAAAGTTATGTTAGGATAGGTAAAGTTAGGTTATGCAGGCTAAGTTAGGTAAGATAGGTTAAGCAGGTTAAGATAGGTAAGGTAAGGTAAGGTAAGTTAGGTAAGATATGTAAAGTTAGGTAAGATAGGTAAGGTAAGGTAAGTTATGTTAAGCAGAATAAGTTAGGTAAGATAAGTTAGGATAGGTAAAGTTAGGTTAGGTTAGGGAAGGTAAGGTAAGTTATGTTAGGATAGGTAAAGTTAGGTAAGATAGGGAAGGTAAGGTAAGTTATGTTAGGATAGGTAAAGTTAGGTAAGATAGGGAAGGTAAGGTAAGTTATGTTAGGATAGGATAGGTAAAGTTAGGTAAGATAGGGAAGGTAAGGTAAGTTATGTTAGGATAGGTAAAGATAGGTTATGAAAGGCAAGTTAAGTTAGGATAGGTAAAGTTAGGTTAAGTTAGGGAAGGTAAGGTAAGTTATGTTAGGATAGGTAAAGTTAGGTGAGATAGGGAAGGTAAGGTAAGGTATGTTAGGATAGGTAAAGCTAGGTTTAGGTTAGGTTAGGTTAACTAAGTAACATTGGGTGGAGAGGATAGGTTACGTAGGTTTGAACAGTGTAGTTCAGAGAACAGTTTTAGGGTAAAGCAACTAAGAAAATATGTTTTAACAGAATGCAGGTTTGGTATGAAAAGCTGAACTAGTTACATTTTGGAGAGAAAATTTTATGACTGAAGATGTCTTAAAGAATAACATGATGGAAGAAGGAGAGTTTCTTTGATGAATGAAGGTGTCTTAGAGAACGACTTTGGAGAACGAAGATGAATTAGAGATCGCTTTGATGACTCTGAGAATAACTCTGGTCAACGAATATGGATTGGAAAGTTTCTCTAATGAACGAAGGTGAGTTAAGATTAACTTTTATGATTTAGAGATCATCTTTGGTAGCTCTGAGAAAGACTTTGTTGTCTTAGAGAATAACTTTCAGGACTTAGAGAATGTCTTTGATGAATGGAAGTGAGTTAGAGAATAACATATCATGACTGAGAATAACTTTTGATAACTCTTAGAACAACTTTGATGTCTTAGAGAATAACTTTAGATGTCTCTGAGAATGTCTTTGGATAACTCTGAGATTAACTTTGATGTCTTTGAAACAACTTTGACGTCTCTTGGAATAACTTTTTGTGGACATGAGAATATCTTTGGATAACTCTGAGATTAACTTTGATAGCTCTGGGAATAACTTTTATGATTTTGAGAACATCTTTGATGTCTTGGAGAACAACATTGATGTTTAGAGAACAACTTTGATGACCAAGATTAACTTTAGATGTCTCTGAGAATAACTTTATAACATAGAAATTAACTTTAGATGTCTCTGAAAATATCTTTGATGACTTCGAGAATAACATTTGATGACTCTGAGAACAAGTTTGATAGCTCTGAGAATAACTTTAGATGTCTCTGAAAATAACTTTGATGAAAGAAGATGTCTTAGATTAACTTTTGATGACTTTGAAAACGAGTTTGATGAACAAAGATGTTTTGAAAGTTTCTCTGACGAACGAAGGTGACTCTGAGAATAGCTTTGGGTAGCTCTGAGAATAACTTTTGTTGTCTTAGAATAACTTTTGATTGTTCTGAGAATAACTTTAGATATCTCTGAGAATAAGTTTGATGAACGAAGATATCTTACAGAGCAAATTTTATGTTTCGAAGAATAACTTTTTGATGACTGGGAATGACTTTGTTGTCTTAGAGAATAACTTTGAGGGCTTAGAGAATGTCTTTGATGAATGGAAGGTTACTTAGAGAATAACATATCATGACTGAGAATAACTTTTGATAACTCTTAGAATAACTTTGATGTCTTAGAGAATAACTTTAGATGACTTTGAGAATGTCTTTGGATAACTCTGAGATTAACTTTGATGTCTTTGAAACCACTTTGATGAATTGGAGAATGTCTTTGAGAACATGAGTAGTATTTTGTTAGCTCAGAGAATAACTTTTTGATGACATAGAGAATAACTTTATGTATTAGAGAAGAACATTGATGGCTTAGAGAATGACTTCTGAGAACATGGGTAGTATTTGAATGCGTCTTTGATGTAATGAAAAGTAACTTTGATGTCTCGAAGATATCTTGCAGATTAACTTTGATGACAGAGATTAACTTTTGTTGTTTTAGAGATTAATTTTGATAGCTCCAAGAATAACGTTTATGCCTCTGAGATTAACTTTAATGAACGAAGATGTCTTAGAAAGTTTCTCTGATGAACGAAAGGCTACTTAGAGAATAGCATTTTGATGACTGAGATTAACTTTTTGATGACTCTGAGAATAACTTTGAGGATGCGAGTAAATTTGAGTGTTTGAGAGTGTCTTTTGATATCTCGAAGAGTGCCCTTGAAGTCTTAAAGGATGTCTTTGATGTCTCGAAGGATGTCTTAGAGTGTAACTTTGGTGTCTTTGAGTAAGTCCTTAATGTATTGAAGAGTGTCTTTGATTTCTCGAAGAGTAACTTTGGTGTAACGGAGAGCACCTTTGACTATTTTTCTTACTTAGCGACATATAATTTTAGTTACGAAAGTGTTGAAAAAGTTACATTTGACTCTTTTAGTTGAGGAAAAAGACAAAAATATGACGACAGTGACTATTTTTTAGTGCTCCACAAAGTATAATGCCAGTTAAGAACGACGATGATAGATATCTTTGACTATATTTTCTTACTTGACTATGGATAAAGTTAGTTATGAACAGTTTTGGAAAGTTTCCTTTGACAATTTTTCTTGATGAAACATAGCGCCTGTTAAGAAAGTGCTGAAAAAGTTTCCTTTGACAATTTTTAGCTAAGAGAAAGGTTGTTTTAGTTAAGAACAGTGTTGAACGAGGCTATTTCTGACTATTTTTAGTTGACTGGATAATAAGTTTAGTTGAGAAATGAGGAAAGTGACTATGTTTCAGTTGATTGGCGAAAGATTTTTAGTTAAGAAGTTACAAGAAAGGTTTGTCTTTGTAAATTTGGAACTGAATAAAGTGTAGATTTGTTTAAGAACGGGGTTGGTAGAACTATTAAGTTGACTACGAGAATTACTTTGACATAGTTTTGCAAATAAAAACTTGGTGACTAAAATTGTTGAGGGAACTGTAATGCAGTATAATATTATTTGACAAAGAACTAGTTAGTGAATGGAAGAAACAAAGAACATAAAAAATTGAGGTTAAGTAAGGGAATGAACACAGTGAACATACGGTGAACACAGAAAACATGTAAGAAACAGTTGATGAATAGAGTGAACATGCAGGGAATATGAACTTATAGAGAATATGAAGACATGATAAGGAACATAGGGAATACAAAGAATGAACACTGAACATGTGAAGAACAAGCTAAGAACATTGAGAACATGAATATTGACAAAGAACACAAAATATGGAAGTTAGCATGAATATTGAGTATAAAAGTTGTAAAGAGAACATGTGATGAATATGAAAACATAGAAAATATGACTAGAATTTGTAGAGAACATAATGAGACTAAGAGAAAGATTACATAAAAAATGGAGATACTTGTGAAAATATGAACTGAATGGGACTGTGAACATTTTGAAGAACATGGAGTGAACACGGATGAGAATACGAAGAACACAGTGAATATAGAGAAAATATGCAAATACAGTACGATTATTGAAGGTTTGGATAAGTTGGGGATGAGAAGGTAAGGGAGGGAAAGGGTAAGAGTTAAGCTGGAGACGGACTTGATCGAAAATATTTATGTCTGATGATCTAAGGCAGAGGGAATGGAGCTTGGTTAATGCCCCGATTAATTTTACTACGTTAGAAATACGGTGATCTTAAATCTCAGGGTGATTTAGTTGGAAAATAAAGAACTTGTACAAATGAACTAAGCTGGGGCACAAGAGTTGAAACTTGATAACTGAACTGGTTTTTATTTACTATGTCTGAAAATGTAGTTGGGCGTTTAAATCTCAGGGGGATTTGGATTGATAGTAATGAATTTACAAAAGTGAGCTTGGACGGAGGACAAGAGCTAGAGTTTTATAATTGTTTACTTCATATTTACTATGTCTGAAATACAGAGGGTAAAAATTTCGGGGAAATTGATGGTTTATTTACAAAGACTTGAGGGTGGAAGAGGGTGGGGGACGAGAGCTGGAGCTCAGTAACTGACTTGATCTTATTTACTAACTTTGAAGTATGTCTGCTTTTAATTTTAGGGAAATTGATGGGTTATTTACAAAGATACGAAGGAGAACTAAGGCAGGGACGAGAGCTGGAGCTCGATAACTGACTTGATCTTATTTACTAACTTTGAAGTATGTCTGCTTTTAATTTTAGGGAAATTGATGGGTTATTTACAAAGATACGAAAGAGAATTAAGGCGGGGACGAGAGCTGGAGCTCGATAACTGACTTGATTTTATTTACGGTGTCTGAAATACAGAGGGTAGAAATTTCAGGGGAATTGATCTGTTACTAACGAAGATACGAGAGAGAGCTAAGGCGGAGGACAAGAGCTGGAGCTTGGTAACTGTTTTGATCTTATTTACGGTGTCTGAAATACAGAGGCTAAAAATCTCAGGGAATTTGGACTGTTACTAATGATTTTGTACAAATGAACTAAGCTGGGGACAAGAGCTAGAGTTTGATAATTGTTTGCATTTACTAAACTATGTCTGAAATACAGAGGGTAGAAATTTCAGGGAAATTGGACTGATACTAACGAAGATACGAGAGAGAGCTAAGGCGGAGGACAAGAGCTGGAGCTTGGTAACTAAATTACTGTATTGAACTACATTTGAAATATGATTATTTTTAAATTTTAGAGGGATTGGAATGATAGTATTCATTATATGACAGGGGAACGTGAGCTAGAACTTGCTTACTAACACGATTTATTTGTGTAAAACTGACTTGCTTAATGAAAAGGAGCAAACATACGATGTTGGAAAATAGTTGAACTGAATGAAAGGAGAGAGAGAGAGAGAGGAGGGACGGTCCAGATATTACGGATAAGATAAGATTAAGAGCCGACTGGATGGCTGGGCGCAAAGTAAATAAAGGCGACGCGACCGATTGCGAGGTAAGGGGGGAGGGAGGGGGGTGTGATGTACGAGACTTGAAAACCATGACTTACACAGGTGATTTTCTAAATTTATATGAATAACTAAGGCTTACATAGACGATTTTGTAAGTTGAAAACATGTAAAATATGTCCGTAGAGTTCTCCTGGAAGCCCTAAAGTGCTACACACGTTATTTGAATTTCTCCCATAAGGCTTTAACAAACTTCTAAGTCTCGGAAATTATTTTTCTCATAAGAAATCCTTACTTCTAAAATCTGTGACTCCAAAAATTCACCTGAAAACCCTGGCTCCACACAGATGATATTTCTAAATTTACCTGAAACCCTGGCTCCACACAGACGATATTTCTAAATTTACCTGAAACCCTTGGGGCGCACAGACGATATTTTCCCTTTGGACCTGAAACCCTTGGGGCACACAGACGATATTTGACCTGAAAAAAAAAATCGTCTGTGTGGAGCCATCCCCCCTACTCATGTGCACCTGTAGTAGAGTGTGACATTATGCTCCAGAGTGATTAGGAGTCAGGTCACCAATTTCATGGAGACCAATGACCTTCATAACCCAGGCCAACATGGATTTCGAGCGGGAAGATCGTGCCTCTCACAGCTACTTGAGCACTACGACAAAGTCACTGAGGCATTAGAAGAGAAACAGAATGCTGATGTGATATACACGGACTTCGCAAAGGCCTTCGATAAATGTGACCATGGCGTGATAGCACACAAAATGAAGTCAATGGGAATAACCGGTAAAGTAGGACGCTGGATACTCAGTTTTCTGTCAAACAGGACTCAGCGAGTAACTGTCAACCATATAAAATCTAGTCCAAGTGCAGTGAAAAGCTCTGTACCTCAGGGTACAGTCCTTGCACCACTGCTTTTCCTTATTCTCATATCAGATATAGACAAAAATACAAGTCACAGCTTCGTATCATCCTTTGCAGATGACACAAAAATCAGTATGAAAATTACCTCGGCTGAGGACATTGAAAAACTTCAAGCTGATATTAATAAAGTTTTCGACTGGGCATCAGAAAATAACATGATGTTTAACAGTGATAAATTCCAGGTACTCAGGTACGGTAAAAAGGAGGACCTTAAACATAATACAGAGTACAAAACACAATCAAATGTACCCATAGTAGGAAAACAGCATGTAAAGGATTTGGGAATAATAATGTCTGACGGCCTAACGTTTAAGGAGCATAACCAAGCAAATATTGCGACAGCCAGAAAAATGATAGGATGGATTACGAGAACTTTCAAATCCAGGGATCCCATCACAATGGTTGTACTCTTCAAGTCACTTGTGTTGTCCCGTCTTGAGTACTGCTCAGTACTCACTTCCCCCTTCAAAGCAGGAGAGATTGCTGAAATAGAGGGAATACAGAGAACATATACGGCACGCATAGACGCAATAAAGCACCTAAATTATTGGGATCATCTCAAAGCCCTCCAAATGTACTCGCTAGAAAGAAGACGAGAGAGATATCAAATAATATACACCTGGAAGATACTGGAGGGCCAAGTACCAAATCTACACAGTAAAATAACAACGTACTGGAGTGAACCACATGGAAGAAAATGTAGAATAGAACCAATGAAGAGCAGAGGTGCCATAGGCACAATCAGAGAACACTGTATAAACATCAGAGGTCCGCGGTTGTTCAACGTCCTCCCAGCAAGCATAAGAAATATTGCCGGAACAACCGTGGACATTTTCAAGAGGAAACTAGATTTATTCCTCCAAGGAGTGCCGGACCAACCGGGCTGTGGTGGGTATGTGGGCCTGCGGGCCGCTCCAAGCAACAGCCTGGTGGACCAAACTCTCACAAGTCGAGCCTGGCCTCGGGCCGGGCTTGGGGAGTAGAAGAACTCCCAGAACCCCATCAACCAGGTATCAACCAGGTAAGTTAGTGGCACCTCAACATGTGCACCTGTAGTAGAGTGTGACATTATGCTCCAGTTAGTGGCACCTCAACATGTGCACCTGTAGTAGAGTGTGACATTATGCTTCAGTTAGTGGCACCTCAACATGTGCACCTGTAGTAGAGTGTGACATTATGCTCCAGTTAGTGGCACCTCAACATGTGCACCTGTAGTAGAGTGTGACATTATGCTCCAGTTAGTGGCACCTCAACATGTGCACCTGTAGTAGAGTGTGACATTATGCTCCAGTTAGTGGCACCTCAACATGTGCACCTGTAGTAGAGTGTGACATTATGCTTCAGTTAGTGGCACCTCAACATGTGCACCTGTAGTAGAGTGTGACATTATGCTCCAGTTAGTGGCACCTCAACATGTGCACCTGTAGTAGAGTGTGACATTATGTTCAACGTTAGTGGTAACTCAACATGCACATTGTTAGTGGTTCACTTCACCATATCCAACATTAGTGACAAACTTAAAAAATTCATGTTCAGTGATATGCCTTAACATATGTACTGTAACATGCTTCAACTGGTGAAAGTTAGCGGCACCCATGACATGCAATTTTTATTGTGCTTCAGTGTCATGTTGACCAACACGTCTCTCGTCACTGCTGGTGCCATTAGGTATGATTGTATGTGTATGTCAATAGCAGTGGCTTGGAGAACATTAACCTTAACACACCCCCAGACACCTTAACTCACCCCCAGACACCTCATACCCAAACCCTTCAATAAAAACTCTTATATAAAAATTTCAGCTGTAGTGAGGTGATGCTGCTAAAAATAATAAAGAGCTGCAGTTGTTGCAATCAAGAAATAAATTTTCAAAAACATTCTTCTTAATAAATAAAACTCGGTCTATCACACTCATGTATGGCACTCATGTAATTTACGAAACTTCTGGATGTTCAGGCACAGCAAGGTGACAAAAATAGTAGGATCTCTTCGGCTGCATAAAATCAAAAACTTAATAAGTAACCTACAATGAAAAAACTGTGCATTCATAGATACTGTATAAAATGATTTAGGCACAAACTTTGGAAGTTACGGAGGGAGAGATCCGGGCAGAACTTCAGCAGGCTGTACACAACCTCTACGTTGCCATCTTCCACTGCCACGTGAAGAGCTGTATTTCCTGCCGGGAAAGAAACAATGGCATGCAAGTAACTGTTAGTGGGCTCAAATTTCCTGCCGGGAGAGAAACAATGGCATGCAAGTAACTGTTAGTGGGCTCAAATTTCCTGCCGGGAGAGAAACAATGGCATGCAAGTAACTGTTAGTGGGCTCAAATTTCCTGCCGGGAGAGAAACAACGGCATGCAAGTAACTGTTAGTGGGCAAAAATTTCCTGCCGGGAGAGAAACAATAGCATGCAAGTAACTGTTAGTGGGCACAAATTTCCTGCCGGGAGAGAAACAATTGCATGCAAGTAACTGTTAGTGGGCACAAATTTCGTATTTCTCTGAGGCTATTCACCAGTCTCTCTTAACGTGCTATGATTGATATAACAATTAATGAAGTAATTATAACCTAAGTAACGATATTTGTTATGGTATTGGGGAATTGAAATATTTGTGAGTGCTCGAGGAAAAATAACTACAATACAAAATGGAAAGAAATGATTTATTCCAATGAAAAAAAAATCCTATCACAAATGGAACGACTTGAAATAGAGAAATGTCGTCTAGTTTTTTACTAGCCCCATTTGGGACTATTAGCTCTAACGTGCTCAATATTATGGCATATAGAAGATTGAACTAATAAAATAAATATACTATAAGAGCAAGGAGACTGGCAACTTGCTCATGAAGAGCTCTCCTGAAACCAAACAAAACTCCTTGAAAGAGACCAAAATTGTCTTTGCCTTCACATGACCACTTGAGGAATGTCAGCTCCCACGAATTCCATATATAGGGGAGGCAACCATAACCCTTTCAATACGCCTAACACTGTACAAGCAGCAAGGACCTATTAAAGAACATATACTCACTAAACATAACTAGACCATCACCAGATATATACTCATAAACAACACCAAAATAATCATCAGCGGCAACGGAAGACTGGACATCGGCGAGGCATTATACATAAAGCACATCAAGCCGCATATTAATAGCCAACTAGCACCACATTATACTCTTGTGGGAAAGATTTATTAATTTTATTTATTTAAATAATTAAAAATACAGGTTAACTGTAAAATTAAATTATTTAAATATTTATTTCATATAAGCTTAGTGAAATCTTAGTGGACTGTATTTTTAAAAAATCGCACAAGTAGATCTACACAGACTTTAGGTGTTTTATCGGTAAATTCAACTAAATTAAATTAAATCAGTTAGTTAAACTAAGTAAATAATTGTGGTTATTTAAATTGAATAAGTGGATTGATTTAGTAATTATATGGAGCAACATTTTAACTGGGTCAGAAGCTGATGCTCCAGTCTGAACACATGTTAGTCCCATGGCCCGGTTCCGTCCTCATAGACAATGTGGCTTATGGCATCACTTCCGTGGTGCAATATGTCTTAAGTTTAGAACACCATAACTGACTGTTTAGCACAGTCCCAACCTCACTTTGCCAGAATGTTATATTGTAAAAAATACATGCAACATTTACAGACTTATAAGTTCAATTAATTTCCACAATTTATTTGTGGAAAAAGCTTACCCATTGTGGTCGGCTGCCAGTCATACCTCTAACCATGAACGACACTTGCAAGAAAATGAATTGCCACTTTAATCTAGAGTGATAGAACCAGAAACGAGATACTTCCCGATAATTAACGATGTCGCTGTAAAGTCTAACTTGATAATATTCCGTGATTTTACGAGAACTCAGGGAACAAACACAGCATGTGACTCCTCTTGGCAAGTAATATGGCTGCTCTCTCAATCCTCTCTCTCTCGTTTTGTTGCGAGATAAGGGGCCAAGTGCCGAAAATCCGAAGAAAAATGGAATATTTACGAAAAATTACGAAAAATACTACAACGTTCTGGCAACACTGTGGTGCAAACCGTTTTATGTTATCTTGAAAAATATCGTAATTAGAGTAAAATTTCCCGCTGCAACTTTCGTGAATCTGGTCCTCGCGGCGTGGGTGCACCGCGGAGTATTGTATCTTACGTTGTAGAAGTCTAATATTTCGTAATAGCATTGAAAATAACATGTTATGCATAAAATGAATATAAACTCACTCATTGGCAACAGTATCGTGTGAGAGAGGGTGGGGTTCGTGGCTCAGCCCCTCAGTCACTGTGTGTGTCCCTTAGGAAGTGGACGTATCACTGACGCGCTCTCACAATATCTCCCAGAACTCATGCTATTTTTGCTATTTGCACTGCAATATGACTTACCAAACGAACAAGAGACAAGCATTGAAAGCTAGATGCATGCGAGCTCTCCATAGAAGGTACGAGCTGGCCGCAATGCGTAAATCACGCATTGTCACGAGTGAAGATCGTGACCACGAGTAGAGTAACTTGTCGAGTGAAGATCGTGACCACGAGTAGAGTAACTTGTCGCGGCGCGCTACGCCACTCCAACTTTTACAACTAGATCTGCCCTCACAGCCTTTATTTATTATTCAATTTACATGAAACTTGCGCGTTATATGTAGAGTTTACGCCTCTAAAAACACATGTAGCTTTTCTTATCTACGTAGATTTATTGATTTTATAAATAATGATACACTTCATTTTGTTGCATACGTTTTTGGGAAACTTTTAAAAATATGTATTATTGCACTAAATACATCTGGGATAAAAATCCTTGGTGCAAATCTTTATTATATAGTAAGGTCATAGCTGAGTGTCGTAGAAATGATTTTGGTTCACAAATGTGGGCTGTGAAAGCAATTGAACATTGTTGAAAAATTGTATAATTTTTTTTTTTGTTTTCTCCTTCTCTATTTAGGCTGAGATGCTGAAACTTGGCCTAGTTGCAGCACCTTTCACATGTATCAGGATAATAAATTATGAATACCCTACAACAACTCTCATAGTTCCGGTCAGATACCCCCATAAGTTATACTTTTATGGAAGGAGAAGATATTGATTTTATATATTTTGCTTTATAATTTATTTAAATTTATGTAATGGATACAAGCATAAATCAGTCCTCAGACTGTATGCATAAAACTTGTAAATAGACCCATATTAAGACTGCTACATATCATTTTGGTGATGTCACAGCTCATTTTCTTTTATAATGAAAATAACAATAAATTACATCCTCCTATTTAGGAGAAATTTAACTTCAAATTTATTTCACTAATTTTATTCAACAGAATATATATTTTCCTGGATTATCTGTAATTAAATAATAATTAAATAAATTTATATAAAGTTAGTGGGGAAATTCCCACATAATTCTGGGAGGGAGGGGTGGTGGGGAGGGGTTGAAATACAGGTAGGAGTCCACTAATTATGACTGGCTGAGCACTTTATTACGCCTCATCAGAATTATTAAAATTTTATTGTAATTTTAATTTGCACTTCTGTGTAGCATTACATACAGGATAGATGTCCCTTATTATAGTTGAGGGTTGTGTAGGTATCTCGGTGACATCTTCTCCATCCAACTCCAATTATACTAACTTTTCAACTGGCTTGAGGCTAGTTTTTTTTATTGATATATAAAAAACCAAAGTACAAAAACAGGGAACAAATGCAAAACAACATACAAATACAAACAATCGTGCTTATACATGAAACAAAGCAAACACCATGAAACAGACATCAAATATACAAGAGGTCACAGGAAAGCACACAGGACACAAGCAAGGAAACCCACAAACAGCATGGGACAAAGAATGCATACAATACACAACGAATAAAGGACATAAGTACAATAACAAAAATGTACAAGAAAAAATGCACAAAAATTACAACAAATGTACAGAAAGCCAATCACCCCTAGAACAGAAAAGGGGAGTAAATTAAAACACAAGCACGGGCAGTTCGACCCCGCACACAGAGGAACAGAACCGGACATAAATGAGCACACCAACAACAAATAAACAGTAAATCCAGAAAAACACATAAGAACATAATAACATAAAATATATACAAAGAATAAAGCAATTAGAAGGACAAAGATATAATCACACACACACATAACCCTCGTGACAGCAACATACACAACTGCACCACCCCACACCAATACTCACGCCACCCCAACACACGGGGCGCACGCAAAGCTAGGAAATAAAGAACACCAAACACCCACAACCGCACACAACCACAACACAAACACCCGTACAGAGCAAAGGCAAAGCACAAAACAAATTGCAAATACATAATAACAGGCCACGCAGGAGCCAGGAACAAACACCCACACCATATACACGCACAGACAAGGACACCCACCTGTGCACGCAGGCACTGGGGAAACAACACGCA
This sequence comes from Procambarus clarkii, assembly GCF_040958095.1. Lineage (NCBI taxonomy): Eukaryota > Metazoa > Arthropoda > Malacostraca > Decapoda > Cambaridae > Procambarus > Procambarus clarkii. The sequence goes on along the minus strand of NC_091215.1, from coordinate 7,641,597 downwards.
CAACACAGACAGAAACAAAGCACACAGCTCACTCATACTTCTCCGGGTAATCCCGAGCCGGAAAACATAAGCAGTAAGCATCCCAAACTAGTAGGGCGTCCTCAGTAAGCGGACGTCCAGGAGTCGCAGTAGGCCGAGGCATCAAATCCGGCACGCCAATGATGAAACACCACACCCGCTGAACCCAGATGGTAGAAGGGCACCAGGGAACAGGACGCACCCGGTCATCAGACTCAACACACAGAGTCGTACTTGATCTGGCGATCACCTCTCCGGACGGGAGGACGATAGGGAAGGGTTTTCCCCTAGGAAGCCGGTCACAGGGCTGCACCCTTGGAAGCACACCAGGCTGCACAGCGGGCCGCATCTAGGGCGCGCACTTCGTTCTACGCCGGGCATTGCACCGAGCCCCGCGGAAGGAGGCACCGCAGGCGCCCCAGTGTCCCCACCAATCGGAACAGGAGCAGAGTCCCCCCGGTCGCACATCCTTCGATAACACCACTACGAGGTCGCGATCACCAGGGGCAACCACCCACTGAGGAGAGCCACCAGCAGGGAGCACAGTGTCCAACACAGGAGGCAACACAGCATCATCATCCATCGCATCACGCTCCTCTGCCCACGTCCGGCGAGGTGACACATCCCAAGCTGAACGACGGCGCTTAAAAATGGGCCGCTGATCGTTGAAACTGTCACCCCCTGCAAGTGGTGCCCCAAAACAACCTTCGGCAGGCGGCCCCAAAGCCGGGGCAGCACGATCACGCAGAATAGCAGCCTCAACGACACGGGGCAAAAAGCCACTACCATTCAAGGAGACCGGATTCCGATAAGGAAGAGACACAGCAGGCGGAAGGGTAGACTCCAGCACACGTGAGGTATCCAGCGAGGGCGATGGAACCGGCAGAGGGGAAGAGGCACGCGTCAACGAGGAAACTACCAGTGGCGACGAGGCAGAGGGCATGGGTGGAGTCACACACACCACCGCCCTGACAGCCCCGGGAAGCACATGTTCTTCAGCAGGAGATGCAGGCGCCACCCCTACAGCACCATCCAAGGTCACCACAGAAGCAACCGGATGCAGATGCACCTCCGCATCCACCGAACGGCGAAGGTCCGAAGCAGGTGTCGCTAGGTCCCCCGAGCTCACCGGTGGGGTAGACAGACCAGATCCAGACAGAGCGACAGCCGGAACCTCCGCAGGAACCACACCAGGCACCTGCACAGAGCGAATCTCCGCCAGGGAATCCCCACGCACAGACAAGCGGGGAAAGTCATCCTCCAGGAAAACCGAAGGGGCCTCAGCATGACGAGCGTCGCAACAGGCAGCTACGTGGCCCTCAACACCACACCGGAAACACGTGTGGGTTTGACCTTGACTAAAGATCCGAATAGAGAGCCCACGAAACGAAACCCTGGATGGAACAGGGCTCGTGATCCGCATGATGAGCGTGCTGGTACCCAGCCGGACCCCCTTCAGCCGGCCCGCACTCAAAATGTTGAACCAGTGCTTCACCACCGCACCAAACCGTGTAAACAATGACATGAATTCCGCCTCGGGGAAGGTCACCGGCACGCCGTGAACACTCACAAACGACAAGGGCCCCCAGGGATCCGAGATCTCCACAGACACAGCCGAAGCCGGAAGAGGAAGCGAGCGCGCATCCCAGCGAGCCACAAACTCCTGGTAAACATGTGACATGGCAAACGACACCGCAACACGGGTAAGCGATAACTTCTCGAGTCCCAGGAGATCGGAGACGTCGACACGGAGCACGTCCAGGAGAGCAATCTCCACAATGGGCCAGTCCACAGCAGCAGAAAAATCCAGCCGTTCAGTATCCAACCGTCGAATACGGCTACCACCAGCCGTTTCGATACCGCCAGGCGGAGCCCCGACCAGCGGCCGCTCCACACCTTCCACAGCAAACCACCACTCAGCATCGGCAAACGGCAACTGACAGCTCAAGCCCGACGTCTGCACCCTCTGGCGGCACAGCCAGGAATCACTTGAGGCTAGTGGTGTCTTTGCACTTCACTTTTACTATCCTGAAAATTTCTTGGCTTTCTGGGTGAACAGAGAGAATACGGCCTATAGACCACTCTGAATATAGGCTTTTACTATCTATCAGAGCAACATCTCCAGGTTGTAATTCTATTGTTACAGGGGTTGGTAGCCTCACAGTAATAATCATGAAGAGCAGTTAAATATTCTCAATCCCAAACTTCATTCCATCGACTGACTATTTGCAACAGGTCTTTATAACGCTGAGCAAAGTCGCTCTCCCCAATGTATGGAGGATCTTTTGGGTCCTGATCCATGAGGGACACAAAAATGTTGAGAGGTCCTCCATACATCAAATGAGATGAACAAAGCGGCTCATGTTTTGAGAGGTCATCAGAGAGGTAAGTCAGCAGTCAGCTATGTCCTTGTGACTCAATTTCCGCGACAACGGTGTTAAGTTCTATTTTCTGGCGGTACAGGGTTTTTCCTTATACAGCATTTCACTGTTCCCACTATTCTTTCATAGAACCCTCCATGCCACGTTTCTCTGGGTGGTATAAATTACTAGTAGCACTGCCATTGACTTAGGGGGAGTGAGAACAACTGGGTGGTTCCAGATCTCACTAAGGCATGATTCACCAGCCACCAAGTTGGACACGTTGTCAGATATCATCTACTTGGGGCAAGATCTGCGTGCAGCAAACCTGCGGAAAGCCTGGATAAATGATTCTGCATTCATATCAAGAGTCACCTCTAGGTGAACTCCCCAAGTGGTGGCACCAGTATAAAGGCAAATGTAGGCCTTAACAGGGATTTCATCTCGGTTGCCACTTAGGGTTATAGCACCTGTTAAGTACACCCCAGTGGCTTCAAAAAGACAAAAGCGCACCACTCGTTCCATAGGGAACGGGTGGAGGTCTGGGGTAAGGACACACCCGAGCATCGTACCTCCGGCAAGTAATACAGGATTTAGATATTGACTTGACAGTTTTGCGACCTTGGGGAAGCCAATACTGTTGTCATAAAAAAGGTTAGGTTATCCTACCCCACCTTGAACAGTACAGTTATCGGGAATATAAATCACAAGCAATCTACATTTCCAATGACTCTGCCAGAGGAACCAAGTATGTTTTACTTCAAGATCAACATCTGCATGCTATATAATCTTCCCCTGCAGCACAAAATTTTTTGATTGTCTGGATCAGTCCCAAGTCCCAAGTCATTTACAATTTTTAATGAGGGGTTTTCGTAGTCCTCACCACAAGTTTGTACTTTGGCTTGTTTGATCCAGTACTTAAGAGCACCTGAGAACTTGAATTTGATACCTACTTTCTGCAAGAAATCAACTGCCTTTTGAGTGACTCTGAGTAGTTTATTTAAAATAGAGTACTGAGTGCAGTCAATTACTGAAGTCAAGTGTGGTTCAGGGATCTCAGAGGAAGCAGTGACATTCATAACTATGACTTGTGACTTTTGTTCAGGTCTCTGGTAACTGAATAACCACTGAAGCCCTTGGAACTACATCTCTCCTTTAGTTAATTGCTTCAATGTCAGTCCTCTAGATAATCAACTGGGTTCTCATTGACTGGAACATATCGGAGTTTGTATCCAGTTGATAATTCTAGAATTTCCTTAACGTAGTTACTGATGTTAGGTGTTTTGCTGTATTTGTTTTTTTTTTCCTTTGCAGTATCGCTTCATTATCCGACCACACTACAGTTTGTTCAGTGAGTATGTTTGTTAATGTTTTGGTCAGATAATGTGCCAGCCTCTCCCCTAGTAGCTAGGCTTATAATTCTCGTTCTAGAACTAGAAAATTTATCAACACAAATTAGAAATTTTGTTACATAGGTGTATGGAGGACACACTCAACATTTAATCTTAAAATTGTATTGGATTAAAAAAAATGGATGCATCAAAATACTTCTTTATCACATGCATCTGTATTATAGCAGATTTTACATTAAATATCATTGAAGCACAAGTGTGTGAGTACAACTAGGTAAGTACAACTAGAGGAGTACAAGTAGATAAATACAGCTAAGCACAACTTGACGAGTATTGCTAGGTGAATACAAATAGAACTCTTCAGACACCAAACAGAACGCCTTAAGAGAGACCCACATCGTGTATGTCTTCCCACATGCCCACTTGAGTACTGTCAACCCCAAGTTTCTTAGTATATAGGCAAGACAGCAACGTTTCTCTCTAGGCAATTAACAATGCACAAGCAACAGGGCTTCATCAAGGAGCATATTGTCTAGCACAACCAGACCATCACCAGAGGCATCTTTACAAGCATCACTGAAATAATTGACAGGTATAACCACAACAGAAGAACGGACCTCAGCGAGGTGCTACACATCAAAAAGTCAACACCAGCAATCATCAACCAGTTAACTCATAATTACATTCTATCCACTTCAAGACCCTGTGTCAACACAACCAAAGGATCCTATGACCCTGTGTCAACACAACCAAAGGATCCTATGACCCTGTGTCAACACAACCAAAGGATCCTATGACCCTGTGTCAACACAACCAAAGGATCCTATGACCCTGTGTCAACACAACCAAAGGATCCTATGACCCTGTGTCAACACAACCAAAGGATCCTATGACCCTGTGTCAACACAACCAAAGGATCCTATGACCCTGTGTCAACACAACCAAAGGATCCTATGACCCTGTGTCAACACAACCAAAGGATCCTATGACCCTGTGTCAACACAACCAAAGGATCCTATGACCCTGTGTCAACACAACCAAAGGATCCTATGACCCTGTGTCAACACAACCAAAGGATCCTATGACCCTGTGTCAACACAACCAAAGGATCCTATGACTCTGTCTCAGAAACACAACAACCACAAGAACAAAAGCTGGAGATGTTGAGGCATGTAATACCCTATCAAAATCCCCTTTGATATGCCATTCATCCACTTGTTTCATCCGCTTGTTCTGCACCACCTCACCCAAAGAGAATATAACCCTGAGGAAAAGCATGGTAAATCATACCATGCAAGCTTACTGACAGCTGAGCTACTCTCCGCCTGAGCCGGGCTGAGTGTGGCGCAGGCAACACCACATCACATTCACTCCAAACCTCCATACTTTCTGCCGACTCAAGCTTCTATGGTCTAGGACCCACTTGCACCCATGTTGCATGGGGCGAAGGTTCGCCTCCGGGAGAACCTCGTTCTCTCAACAGTAGTGATTTTAGCACAAATGTCAGCCACCGCCAACGTCTCACCGGCCGACATCATGGAGACAAGAAGGGGGTGTTCACCTCCTTTTCTCCATTGATTCGGACCTCGAAAAGATATTCACCACCACCGCCATGACGGCTCTGCAAGATGCCGGCATCACCTTCACACCGCCATGACGGTTCTGCAAGATGCCGGCATCACCTTCACACCGCCATGACGGTTCTGCAAGATGCCGGCATCACCTTCACACCGCCATGACGGCTCTGCAAGATGCCGGCATCACCTTCACACCGCCATGACGGTTCTGCAAGATGCCGGCATCACCTTCACACCGCCATGACGGTTCTGCAAGATGCCAGCATCACCTTCACACCGCCATGACGGCTCTGCAAGATGCCGGCATCACCTTCACACCGCCATGACGGTTCTGCAAGATGCCGGCATCACCTTCACACCGCCATGACGGTTCTGCAAGATGCCGGTATCACCTTCACACCGCCATGACGGCTCTGCAAGATGCCGGCATCACCTTCACACCGCTATGACGGCTCTGCAAGATGCCGGCATCACCTTCACACCGCCATGACGGCTCTGCAAGATGCCGGCATCACCTTCACACCGCCATGACGGCTCTGCAAGATGCCGGCATCACCTTCACACCGCCATGACGGCTCTGCAAGATGCTGGCATCACCTTCACACCGCCATGACGGTTCTGCAAGATGCCGGCATCACCTTCACACCGCCATGATGGCTCTGCAAGATGCCGGCATCACCTTCACACCACCATGACGGTTCTGCAAGATGCCGGCATCACCTTCATACAGCCATGACGGCTCTGCAAGATGCCGGCATCACCCCTCACACCTCCATGACGGCTCTGCAAGATGCCAGCATCACCTTCACACCGCCATGACGGATCTGCAAGATGCCGGCATCACCGTCACACCGCCATGACGGCTCTGCAAGATGCCGGCATCACCCTATTACCGCCATGACGGCTTTGCAAGATGCCGGCATCACCCCTCACACCACCACGATGCTACCTGGCGAACAGGACCGTGTTCTCCAGGAATATCAGCACATGGATCACCGACCACGACGACGACGACATCCTCGCCAGCATCAACGACCAGAATCCGATGCTGACAGTGGTAGCAGTGAAGACCATTTCCAATGCCGAAGTCAACCGCAGACCAACACTGAATGTGACTTTTACATCACCATCACTGGATTACAGACGTAAGTGCGCAGGAATCATCATACCACCCACCCAAGTGACATAGGAGCGCTTCACGGGGCTTCGGCAGTGTTTCAAGTGCTACCAGTACTCCTACTACACCAGGAAGTGCACCAAGCAAGCGCAGAGGTGCAGCCTCTGCACCCAGGACCGTCACTACACAGACTGCATATCCTCCAACTGACGCTGCCTACTTTGCAATGGACCGCACTCTGCGGTTTCATCTGACTATCTCTTCCGGCAGGAAGAAATCCAAAAGATGATAACTACCACTTTCTCCACCACCATACCTCGACCAGCAAACCCACTCCCATCAGAATTCCCCCGTCTTACCTCTAAAAACCCATGTGACTCCCTCACCACTGCTTGGCCCCTGGGGACGCCACATCCAGCCGACTGCACCACCTGTGACCACACCACCACTGGCCTAGCTTGCAACCTCCATCACGACCACCCTTTAACCAGTTCTTCTTCACCATGCCAACAAAATAATGGGCATCGATATTACCAGCTACATCCACATCATCAACAGACTGCTCATCACAAATGGACTTCGACAGCCGCTGTATCCGATGACCGTTTTCCAGCTTCTACAACTGCTACCAGACTGTCCACATCAGGGATCCCTGAGCCGACACAAAGGCTCAGTGATCCCTCACCGTCCAGCCACACGACTGGACGGTGAGGGATCACCGTCCAGTCTGTGAAGGATCACAGCCACACGACTTCCCTGTCCTGGGTGCAGCAGCACCCAGGACAGGGAAGCGGACTCCGAAAACTTGACTGACTCTTTTGACTCGACCGACCCAGAAGACTCGACCGACTCCAAAGACGATCCCAAGGAAGCCACTCACGATGGCTCTACCGACTCCCATGCTTCAGTCGATGTCACCGGCTCTCCTTCCCCTCATGCGGCCGCCCCGGGCACCATCTCCCCTTCCAGATCCTGTACCAGCACCAACTAGACTGACAGGCTCCTGTGCTGCTTCCTCTGGGTATATCCGATGTGGCCGCGTACTTTCCAAGGTGAAGAGACAGCATAACTCCATAATCCACAACGACTACTGGGAATACTAGTGCTGGGAAGCAGGACGGAATCTTCGCATGGTCGTCCCTCAAGAACGCCTCAACCACCACTGCGACTACGACACCTTGAAGAAGGAAATTCAATCAGACTACCATCTTCGGGGAACTGGGACAAGGAAACCAATCCTCTTGTAACATTCCAAGGAGAACAGACAGCATTATTCTATAATCCACAACGACTACTGGGAATACAAGTGCAGGGAAGCAGGACGGATTCTTCGCATGGTCGTCCCTCAAGAACGCCTCAACCACCTCTGTGACTAGGACACATTGAAGAAGGAAATTCGATCAGACTACCAACTTCGGGGAACTGGAATAAGGAAACCAATTCTCTTCTGGGATGTCTGGATGTTAACCTGGACATCTTCCCCAAGACCGATCGGATTTGACCAGCCCTGCTGACTTCTGTGGCACTCAACTGTGAGCAACGTGTGTACCCCATCAATTAACTGGTCTGATCAGCCTTGTAGTCTTGGATTGGATTGTCGCGTCCACGGACCCCATCCCCAGATCTCCAGTATCAGCTCTTGATACAGATAATGGCTCCAAAGACCCTCCACTTATGGGCTCATCATAGCCTGCGTTACTTAGAACTTTTTGTTCCGAGTAGGCGAATCTAAAACAACAACAACAGCATGGTAAATCGAGTTATAGCCCCGCTCTGTAAGAGAGTGGAGCTGTAACTTGATTTACCTCTAACAGGCAGAGGATACAGCCAGGCCATATCATTGCTTGCAGCCACAAACAACTGACTAGTATTAGCCAGAAGACAGCAATAAAGTGAATAGACACACACTATGGCGTTAACAAAGATGCTAGTAGAGATATGAATAATACATTTACAGGTGCGGGACCGGGACGTCCACCTCCCGGGGCTCTTGCGGCCCAGGCTCTGCTTCAGGAGGCTGGGGTCGTTCTTGCCCTTGTTGGGGTGGTTCTTCCCCGGCCCCGTCCACGGCAGTCTCCGGATTTGGAGGTCTCTGTGCCCTTTTTCACCAACTTCGAGGTCAACCCCGGAATTCACAGTTCCTGCGACGGCGCTGGAACCGATCGTATTGGCGTTCGCCTTTCCATTGGGGACTTTCGGCGCTGTGGAGAGGGAGGACCTGCTGCCTGGGTAACAGCTTCTCCTCCATATCAACCTACCCTAGCTTTGTGCCCTGGTGATGCCACTCCAGACCACGCCGACACCGGTGCGCAACTCCATAGTCTACTGAGACTGATGGATGCCTACTACTACTAATGTAATTGTAGAGTTAGGCCCAGATCAAATTAACGTATCCAATGTGTGGGTATCAAATCGACTTTCCATGGTACTTGTCTCAAGATCTCGGTAGCCTTTTGTGAAGCACATAACAACGAGGGAACTGAAGGTAAATGCCACACACTTTTACTGCATCACTGGCAAGGATTAACTCAGGATTCTTAGTAGTAGCACCGAAAATAAGGAGGAAGAAATTTATGTGAATAATGATGAAACAGTTAATGAGACTATTGAAGAAGATTGAGTTAGGAATAATGAAGGATCTATAGAGGAAATCGAAGAGTAAATTAACTATGCAACTAAAGATGCAATAATGTGGGAACTGTCAGGTAACAGGTCAATGAAAGAGTTGCAGGAGGAACAGAAGGTTTTAATGAAACAATTCATGGACCTTAAAAGTAATTGGATAATAAATACACAGACGAGCTCACCTAGGCCGACCAGGAAAACCCGTGAATTATTTGGGGGAAATCAGGTAATGCAGGTTGAGTTACAGAGATTCATGCAGGTGCTCAGAAACAAGGGATAGGGAAAAACCTCATTATAAGAAACTTTACGAGGAAAGAAGAAAAGAATGACCAGACACTCAATAAGACACTGATAGAGCAACTGTTATGCAAAGTGGAGGAATTAAATATATCAAAGGTCGAGAGGATAGGTAGGCATGAAACAAATATGATACGAATAACCATTGCAAACTTTGAGCACAAAAGATTCATGCTAAGTAGGGCCTGTGTACTCAGTGATCTACAAGGGTATTACCAAGAATACATATCCCAAGACCTCACAGTTGAAAAAAGAAAAAGACAGTGTGCTAAGAGGCAACTTGAAGGAATGAAGAACCACAGACCAATACAAAAATGCAAAGTTACAGATTAGAAGGCAGGTGATCCGGATAATAGAAGAATGAGAGGACATAGTCCTTCACCCAGCCAGGCCAAACTAACTCTTTATATCTCGGACTACAAACAGGTGCAGAATCAGAGCGACAATGTACAGAAAACGAATGTTCTAAACACAGGAACAATCTATCAGTCCCTCAGGAACCACCACAGGTGGTAAATAGATTTTACTGGTTATGTGCGTATGCTGAGGGCTGAAAATCCTCACATCATTGGCATCAATGAAACATGGGGCCGGGAGGACATAATAGAAAAAAAATCTAATCTCTTGGGATATCACCCACCATTCATAAAGGACAGAGCAACAAGAGCAAATGGCGTAATGATATACGTGGATGAGGACCCAGATGTAATCGACAGTGAGGAACTAAACACCATGGGATCCTATGAGTAGGTATGGTGCAACATACTAACTCAAGATGGTAGCAAAATGACTGTAGGAGTATGCTACAGGGCTGACATAGCAGCAGCACAGGATGTTGCTGATCTGCATAATGTGATCAAAGCGGCATCAGAAACCAAACCCTAATAATAAGGGATTTTAACCATGAGACCATAGATTTTGTAAATCTTACATCACAAGCAGAAAAATTTCTGGATCTAGTTCAGGACTCCTTTATCATACAACATGTAGTAGAGCCCACACGAGGTAACAGCATTCTAGATCTTGTGCTAACATGAGACAAAGATATAAGTGATCAAATTCAGAAAGAGGCAAACGCTAACCCTTTCATGCGATCATCATATTTTAAGATGGACTACATATACAGAAACCCACATAATGATTCATGATGATGAATTTCCAGATTGCCATCGAGGTGACGATCAAAGAATGAGAGAGGAAGTGCAAAACATCTCCAGGAGGGAGCTAATAGGTGAACATGATTCGGAAGCGTCATTGCAAAACTTTTAGAAGGTCATCACGGAACTCTTTCAAAAATATGTGCCAAAGAGGAAGGAGAAACGAAAGAATACTAGATGAACGATTCGAACAGTAAAACAGACATTGAGAACTAAGAAGAGCCACTAGAGAACGAATACATCCACGACAGATATAATTGATTATGAGATATATAAAAGGGCACTAAACTCAGCCACCCAGGAAGGAACCTGGGTGGATGGGTGAACTCAGCTCAACCATAAGGAACTACGAAAGAAAACTTGTGCAAAACACAAGGAAAGATCCAACGCCGCTCTATGCCTATATAAGAAGTACTGCTCCTTGATCCTACAACATCCCAAACATGATGTAACACCCCCAGAAGGCAGTAAAAATGTAAAACCAAAACCAAGGACTTGGTAGGACCCTTAAGAGATTAGATTAATCAAACTATAATGGGCGACAAAAAAGGGCACCAATCACTCTAAATGATTTTTTTTTACATCAGTGTTCACACTAGAAAGGTTGGATGACATCCCATCACCCACACAAATGTTTCAAGGTGGTGAAGAGAATGAATTTAAGAATATAACCATAACTTGAGACTTAATCAGGAAGTACATTGACTAAATAAAAGACTTCAAAGTTTGCAACCTACAAGCCACAATGTAAGACTGAGAATAGGAGATGCTTTTTTTACCCACAGGGTTATAAATCCACGGAACCGTTTACACGCCGAAGCTGTAAATGTTAAAACTCTGTTGACTTTTAAAGTACAACTGGAAAATATAATCAAGGCAAATAGGGGGTACCTTTGACAAGCCTCCGGCTTCCTGTCCTCATTCATGCCACTAGTGTTAATGGCTTTCAGGTAAATAAGTATATTCCCAACATAATGAATAGGTGGAATGAAGTATGGACTACGTAGTAATCAACTCCTCTACGGAAGCATCATTTTGGGACAAAATCCCCATATAACAGTGTTAACATACAACTTGAAGATATTGTCCTGGTGGACAGTGATGGACCAAGGTCAGATTAGCCATTATAAAAAAATATATATCTGCCCACCCAGAAAGTTAGGGCATTTTCAGGACTGTTAAAGTTCAGTCTAAACGAACTACGACCTTGAAAACACTAGAGAAACTTGTGCACTTGGAGTCTGTGGGTCAGACAGATCCTGGACAAAACCCAGCACTAGCACATGTCGATCCACAGTTCCCATTACGCTACATCCGTCCATAAAGGACAGCCACAAAAATAGGCAAAAAAATTTGCGTTTGTACATTCAAAACGATAGAGAGGAAATGTGGCAAATGTTTGTCTCACATCATTCCTAAATAATGGACTCCAAAACATCATTTTCGTCTTCCTAAGATGTGGAAAATTTCCACCAAAAATAGAGTTACATGGTCTATGAGAGAGCACATGGCTCATATCTTGCTATTTATAGAACAAACCCAAGCCCCTCCCAAAACATAGCGAATATCGAATCAGCAAGTGACCAGTGTTTTGAAGACACCATCCCAGGGAGGCATCTGTAATGGATTCCATACCAGGATATGTTATTTAATCCAATAGCCATAAGCATATCATTGTAATTCTCTAAAATATATACATTGTCAATAACTAATTGTTTAACCAGATACTTATGTTAACGGATGTATAAAATCGATCTCTAAATCAGATTGGGTGTTGTTGTTGCTTTTAATTTAGGGGCGACGACGATCGTGGTATCGGAGAATCCCCGGCGTACCCGTGAGGGGTTTATTGCGATACCCGGAAAGGTGATACTCCTAGCCAAATCGCAAAACGAATGACGTCCATCACTGGAAACTAATATGCCTCGCGGAAAAGAAACGCAGACAGCCAGATGATTGGAGGAGCCCCATGAGTCCCTCAGGTTGACAAGCACAGTCCCCGCCCCACACAGAGAACACTGGGTAGCAAAACCCAAAACTCGGCCCCCCAGCTAAAGCGCAATATTCATTCAGTGTCACCGCAGAGAAGAATCAAACGCAGGGTCGCATCCAATCCCAAGATCGTCGTAACCCCAAAATAAAGAAAAACAGCATACCGTGGTCTTATATGTTTAGTTTCAGCTGTTTTACATTCCCCGTCGACCTTTGAGGAGTTTAATAAAAATATACGCACTATATAAACACCGCTTTAAAGTTATTTAAATTGCATTCAAAGTTATATAAACTGCGAGTAATGTGTACTATAAGAGAGACACCTGACTTCTAAAACCACAGGCAAGACAGTTCCACATACACCATTAAAACACCACTTCAACAATGATAGTGAACACCACCATAAGGTCCAGCAAGTGGGCTAAATCTTAGCAAATGTAAAACTGAGCACCAGGTCTGAATTATATAAAAATATTAGGAAGGAGTTCTTCCTAAATTAACTTTTCTAACTATATTTTTTCCATAACCCTTTTTTTCTTTGTCGAATCATTACATCATGGGCTTATGAGCCCACCTCAGTAGTAAATTACATTCAACTTAATTAAATATAACTAACTTGGTTTACTAATATTTTGCATATAAATATTTTAAATGTATTGCAAATGTTTTAAGATAAATTAAATTATACATTTTGCAATATATAAATTCACAACACACACAAAAAATAATCTTGTCGTTGTTTATAATATAATTCATATGAGTTATGTTACCAGAATAAAAAAATAGCTTAAAATAATAATTTATAACCGTTATCAGTACATGTTGCATTATTTATATTTTTGGTTTTACCAATAGGGTATGAGATTTAATAACCAGCAGGTAAATGACGGCAGCACCATTATTTCCAAGTCTTACTAATTGTGAGCAACCTAGGAAACACTGTGACAACCCAACAGTCCATTGGAGCAGAAATAACTATACACACAGAAATCACAGTAGCGTGATGCATCAGATGAACAAATCCACAAGGGCCGTGACGAGGGTTCGAACATACTTCCGAGAAGATCCCAGACGCGCCTTAATCGACTGAGCTACAACATGGATAAGAATTGCAACTGGGAAATCAACTTGACCTACCACGGAATTTCCCCCACATCCTGACAGCACTTGGTGCTAAGCATCGGCATAGATATTTCATCGAATCACCTCCCTTTGTGGGGTCAACGTGTGCAACACAAATGCGAACAAGCTTGAATGGTTCCCTAGTACATGTGCAACTGAAAACTCCACACCCAAGAAGAATTCGAACCCAGAGAGCCAGGAGCACTATACACTTGGTGTACCTGGTTCCTTAACCACTCAACTACTATGATTTTTCATATGATATTGGAAGCAGAAGCTATTTCCCCAACATTCCGACAGCACTTGGTGGTAAGCTTGGGCAAAGATATTTCATCGAATCACCTCACTATATAGATGTCACGTCTGTGACGGGAAAAAGCATGTTTTTTTTTTGTTTTTTTTTAACTGTATTTTTACTGTGTTTTTCAAGTGAGGGAAATCTTCGAAATCTCTTTACCGATTGCTTTGAAATTTTCACATAACGTTGCATTTGAATAGGCGCATGTTTTTATACCTTCAATATAAATGCCTCACCTGTGAAAGGATTTTTTTTTTTAACAGCGCCATCTGTTGGACGAAAGAGCAACACACGCTGTAATCTCCAAAAGTTCTTCACCGATTGCTTTGAAATTTTTACACAACGTTACATTCGAATACGCACACGTTTTTATATACCTACTCTATAGTTGCCACACCTGTGACAGGTAAAAACATACTTTTTTTGAAAAACAGAGACATCTTTTGCACATAATTGCAACACTCGCTATACTAAATATGTTATGATTCCATTTCAGTGTTTCTGATTGCATTGATAAATTGAACTTTCATAGATTTTGATTTATTTTCATTTTGATTGAACTATTTTGTGTGACAATGCATTGGAATTGAGCTGTGTTGTTTACCATTCCGTGAGTATAAGTATAGATGCCACACCTAAGACAGATAAAAATATATTTTACTTAAAACAGCGCCATCTGTTGCACGTAAGAGCAACACGAGCTATACTATATATGATACGATTCTGTTCAATTTTTACAATTTCATTGATAAATTCAGTTTTCATAGATTTTGATTTATTTTCATTTTAATTTAATTATTTTGTTTGACATTGTTTTGGAATTTAGCTGTGTTGTTTACCATACCATTCATTTCGAGAGTATAGTTTATTATTTTTATTTTTTCATTGTTTTTCATTTCTTTTTTATAACTGTTTTTCTTATATTTCAGTGATGGGAACATCATATCACATGATGTTCCCAATTTTCTGATGGGAACATCAGATCATTTGGGAATGCATTAGACAAGGGAGTGGGGGATGGTGGGGAGGTCGAGGGGACAGGGAAGGTGGGTAATGGTGGGAAGGACGAGTACATCTTGGGGAGTACATGTATGTGAGAACATCTAAGGGAGAACATGTAGGTGAGAACATCACCCGGGAGAGTTGGTAATGGGGGAAATGAGGAGACAGGGGAATGGAGAATGGAGGGGAGAACAAGGGGACAGGGGAGTGGGGCACAGTGGGAAGGACAAAGGGGACAATGGAGTGGGGAATGGTTAGGAGGACAGTGGAGTGGGGAATGGTGGGGATGGACTGAGGGACGAGGGAAAGGGGAATGATGGGGGAGGACGAGGGGGACAGAGGGAGTGGGGAATATTTGGGAGGTCGAGGGGATGAGGGAGTCAGGAATAGTTGGGAGGACGAAGGGATGGGGGAGGGGGGAATGATGGGGAGGATTGGGAGACAAGGAAAGTTTGCTATATATATACATATATATATATATATATATATATATATATATATATATATATATATGTATATATATATGTATATATATATATATGTATATATATATATATATATATATATATATATATATATATATATATATATATATATATATATATGTATATATATATATATATATATATATGTATATATATATGTATATATATATATATATATATATATATATATATATATACATATATATATATATATATATATATATATGTATATATATATATATATATATATATATATATATATATATATATATATATATATATATATATATATATATACATATATATGTATATATATGTATATATATATATATATATATATATATATATATATATATATATATATATATATATATATATATATATATATATACAACTGACGATTTACTATAAAACCAGGAAAACGGCCAGCCTACTCATGAGAAACTCTATAGACACAAAGCAGAAGAGTTTAAAAGAGACCAACGTCGTCTATGCCTTCAAATGCCCTCTTGGGGACTGTAAGCCTCAAAAAACCAAGTATATAGGCAAGACAACAACATCTCTTTCCAGGCGTTTAACGATGCATAAGCAACAGGGCTCCATTAAGGAACATATAATCTCTTCCCACAAACAAACCATCACCAGAGAAATCTTAGCAAACAACACAGAAATCATCGATAGAGACAGCGATACCAGGTGGCTTTACGTCTGCGAGGCACTACACATCAAGAAGTCAACACCAGCAATCAACAGCCAATTAATGCACAACTATATTCTACCCACTTCAAGACTCCGCTCCAATATAGAAGCATCAAGAAATATGGACCAATAGGCTTTCTACAATTACTTCCATTCAATACCGATTGTTTCGTGCTCTGTCTTGTGTTTGAATTTAATACCCATTGTTTTGTGTTTGAATTTACCCATTGTTGAAAGTTTGTTTTCACCTCATCCACCTCACCCAAATGTTGATAAAAACTCGAAGATGTGTAAGCTCTATTCAGTTTCAGTTGTGTGTTTGTAAACTAAAGTCTTTGAAAATGTAAATAAGTTTTACGAAACGCGCTCAAGTGTCGCGTCAGACTAGAAATAAAAATTAATTTTGGAGAATTGATCTTTGAATTACCATCAGCAGTGAAAAGAAATGTAAGAAAGATAGAGAAAATTCGTGTTAGAATTATTAATCTTACTTTTTCGATCATATTTAATAATATATGTCTACAGGAAAGACTGCTACCAAAATATACTAATATATATATATATATATATATATATATATATATATATATATATATATATATATATATATATATATATATATATATATATATATATATATATATATATATATATATATATATATATATATATGGGAAGACACACAACCAAACCATCGCCAGAGATATCCTAGTAAACAACACAGAAATCATCGATAGATACAGCGATAGCAGGCGGCTTGACGTTTGCGAGGCACTACACATCAAGAAGTCAACACCAGCAATCAACAGCCAATTATTGCACAACTATATTCTACCCACCTCAAGACTCCGCTCCAATATAGAAGCATCAAGAAATATGGACCAATAGGCTTTCTACAAACACTTCTATTCAATATCCATTGTTTCGTGTTCTGTCTTGTGTTGATGAAATTAATACCCTATTAATACTCTTGTTCTGTCTTGTGTTGATGAAATTAATACCCTATTAATACCACATTTTGTTCTGTCTTGTGTTAATGCCACATCACCCCTTCCACCTCACTCAAATGTAGATATAAAATCGGAGATACGTAAGTTCTATTCAGTTGTGTATTTGTGAACTAAAGTCTTTAATAATGTAATAAGTTTTACGAAACGCGCCCGTGTCGCGTCAGACTAGAAATAAAAATGAATTTTGGAGAATTGATTTTTGATTTACCTCCAACAGTGAAGCGTAATGTACGAAAGATTGAGAAAATTCGTGTTAGAATTATTAATCTTACTTTTTCGGTCATATTTAATAATATATATATATATATATATATATATATATATATATATATATATATATATATATATATATATATATATATATATATATATATATATATATATATATATATATATATATATATTTATATATATATATATATATATATATATATATATATATATGTATATATATATATGTACATGAGGTGAAAATATATATACACAACTGAATATATATATATATATATATATATATATATATATATATATATATATATCTATACATATATATATATATATATAAATATATATATATATATATATATATATATATATATATATATATATATATATATATATATATATATACATATATATATATATATATACATATATATATATATATATATATATATATATATATATATATATATATATATATATATATATATATATATATTAGTATATTTTGGTAGCAGTCTTTCCTGTAGACATATATTATTAAATATGACCGAAAAAGTATGATTATTAATTCTAACACGAATTTTCTCGATCTTTCGTACATTTCTTTTTGCTGTTGGTGGTAATTCAAAAATCAATTCTCCAAAATTCATTTTTATTTCTAGTCTGACGCAACACTTGAGCGCGTTTTGTAAAACTTATTACATTTTCAAAGACTTTAATTTACACATACACAACTGAATAGATCTTACACATCTCCGATTTGTTTATATCTACATTTAGGTGAGGTGGATGGGGTGAGGTGGTATTAATAGGGTATTAATTTCATCATCACAAGACAGAACACGAAACAATGGGTACTGAATGGAAGTGATTGTAGAAAGCCTATTGGTCCATATTTCTTGATGCTTCTATATTGGAGCAGAGTCTTGAGGTGGGTAGAATATAGTTGTGCATTAATTGGCTGTTGATTGCTGGTGTTGACTTTTTAATGTGTAGTGCCTCGCAAACATCAAGCCGCCTGCTATCGCTGTATCTATCGATGATTTCTGTGTTGTTTACTAGGATTTCTCTGGCGATGGTTTGGTTGTGGGAAGAGATTATATGTTCCTTAATGGAGCCCTGTTGCTTATGCATCGTTAAACGCCTAGAAAGAGATGTTGTTGTCTTGTCTATATACTGTTTTTTTAGGAGCTTACAGTCCCCAAGAGGGCATTTGAAGGCATAGACGACGTGGGTGTCCTTTAAAGCGTTCTGCTTTGTGTCTGGAGAGTTTCTCATGAGTAGGCTGGCCGTTTTTCTGGTTTTATAGTAAATCGTTAGTTGTATCCTCTGACTTTTGTCTGTAGGGATAACATTTCTATTAACAATATCTTTCAGGACCCTTTCCTCCGTTTTATGAGCTGTGGAAAAGAAGTTTCTGTAAAATAGTCAAATAGGGGGTATAGGTGTTGTGTTAGTTGTCTCTTCAGAGGTTGCATGGCGTTTCACTTTCCTTCTTATGATGTCTTCGACGAAACCATTGGAGAAGCCGTTGTTGACTAGGACCTGCCTTACCCTACAGAGTTCTTCGTCGACTTGCTTCCATTCTGAGCTGTGGCTGAGAGCAAGGTCGACATATGCGTTAACAACACTTCTCTTGTACCTGTCTAGGCAGTCGCTGTTGGCATTTAGGCACATTCCTATGTTCGTTTCCTTAGTGTAGACTGCAGTGTGGAAAACTCCGCTCTTTTCCATGACTGTTACATCTAGAAAGGGCAGCTTCCCATCCTTTTCCATCTCGTAAGTGAAACGCAGCACGGAACTCTGCTCAAACGCCTCCTTCAGCTCCTGCAGATGTCTGACATCAGGTACCTGTGTAAAAATGTCGTCAAGATACCTGCAGTATATGGCCGGTTTCAAGTTCATGTCGACTAAGACTTTTTGCTCGATGGTACCCATGTAGAAGTTTGCAAACAGGACACCTAGGAGAGAACCCATAGCGACCCCATCTACTTGCTTATACATGTGTCCATCCGGGCTCAAGAAGGGTGCCTCTTTAATACAAGCTTGGAGTAGTTTCCTTAGAATATTTTCTGGTATGTCAAGAGGAGTACAGGCTGGATCACGATACACTCTGTCGGCTATCATCCCGATTGTCTCGTCCACAGGGACGTTGGTGAACAGTGATTCTACGTCCAACGAGGCTCTTATCCCTGTGGCCCGTGTGCCCCGCAGTAAGTCAACAAATTCCTTTGGAGACTTCAGGCTGAAGGCGCAAGGAACATAAGGAGTCAGCAGGCCGTTGAGTCGCTTCGCCAGTCTGTACGTGGATATGGGTATCTGGCTAAAGATTGGCTGAAGTGGGTTTCCAGGCTTTTGTGTCTTGACATTTCCATATGAATATATCCAGGTTTATATTCCCCAATAATCTTTGGCAGGTGGAGTCCGGATTTCTTGGCGTTCACAGTTTCGATTAGTTTGTTGACCTTTGCTTTCAATTCGGCTGTAGTGTCCTTCGTTACCCTTTGGAATTTAGTTTGGTCAGAGAGTATGAGGTTCATTTTCGCCAGATATTCGTCTTTTTTAAGAATGACGTATATTGGCGACTTGTCGCCTCTCCTGACAACTATCTCCTTGTTCTCATGAAGGCTCTTAGCTGCCGCTTTGAGCTCGGGGGACAGTATGGAGCTTCTGTAATTGCCTCGATTCTTTCCTCCTTCCGCAATAAGTTCTGCTTGTAAGGTATCTTTGGTGGTGACCTTCTTTTGTGTCTCGAGGTCGAATATTTCGTCCAACAGAATCTCCAACTCCACTTTACGGGCCATCTCACTCGGTCTAGACATAACGTGACAGTTTATACCCAGATTTAGGAGAGTGACTTGGTCCTCAGTGTGGTTGATTCCTGCAAGGTTCAGGAAGCCATCTCTTGGTCGTGGAATTACCATAGGTCCTCCATATAACGTTGTTAGTTTCTTGATAATCCTTGTTTCAGTGCTGAGGTGATGTCGGTCTGTGAGGATGTCGAGGTGTTGTTCAATGCGGGTACGGAGACTTTCGTCGATGTTACTATTTCTCCATTCCTTTGTAGCATGAAGTAGTAGCGTTTTGTTGTCTTTGATTTCATTTTCCGCCTTGTATATCTGATCACGAATCAGATCCTGGCGACATTTTATGGTGAAGGCTTGATTCCTTGCTGCTGGGTCGTGCGTTTTAATATTAGTATATTTTGGTAGCAATCTTTCCTGTAGACATATATTATTAAATATGACCGAAAAAGTAAGATTAATAATTCTAACACGAATTTTCTCGATCTTTCGAACATTTCTTTTCACTGATGGTGGTAATTCAAAAATCAATTCTCCAAAATTCATTTTTATTTCTAGTCTGACGTGACACTTGAGCGCGTTTCGTAAAACTTATTACATTTCCAAAGACTTTAGTTTACACATACACAACTGAATAGAACTTACACATCTCCGATTTGTTTATATCTACATTTGAGTGAGGTGGATGGGGTGAGGTGGTATTAATAGGGTATTAATTTCATCAACACAAGACAGAACACGAAACAATGGGTATTGAATGGAAGTGATTGTAGGAAGCCTATTGGTCCATATTTCTTGATGCTTCTATATTGGAGCGGAGTCTTGAGGTGGGTAGAATATAGTTGTGCATTAATTGGCTGTTGATTGCTGGTGTTGACTTTTTAATGTGTAGTGCCTCGCAAACGTCAAGCCGCCTGCTATCGCTGTATCTATTGATGATTTCTGTGTTGTTTACTAGGATTTCTCTGGCGATGGTTTGGTTGTGGGAAGATATTATATGTTCCTTAATGTGGCCCTGTTGCTTATGCATCGTTAAACGCCTAGAAAGAGATGTTGTTGTCTTGCCTATATACTGGGTTTTTTGGAGCTTACAGTCCCCAAGAGGGCATTTGAAGGCATAGACGACGTTAGTCTCTTTTAAAGCGTTCTGCTTTGTGTCTGGAGAGTTTCTCATGAGTAGGCTGGCCGTTTTTCTGGTTTTATAGTAAATCGTCAGTTGTATCCTCTGATTTTTGTCTGTAGGGATAACGTTTCTATTAACAATATCTTTCAGGACCCTTTCCTCCGTTTTATGAGCTGTGGAGAAGAAGTTCCTGTAAAATAGTCTAATAGGGGGTATAGGTGTTGTGTTAGTTGTCTCTTCAGAGGTTGCATGGCATTTCACTTTCCTTCTTATGATGTCTTCGACGAAACCATTGGAGAAGCCGTTGTTGACTAGGACCTGCCTTACCCTACAGAGTTCTTCGTCGGCTTCTCCAATGGTTTCGTCGAAGACATCATAAGAAGGAAAGTGAAACGCCATGCAACCTCTGAAAAGACAACTAACACAACACCTATACCCCCTATTAGACTATTTTACCGGAACTTCTTTTCCACAGCTCATAAAACGGAGGAAAGGGTCCTGAAAGATATTGTTAATAGAAACGTTATCCCTACAGACAAAAATCAGAGGATACAACTGACGATTTACTATAAAACCAGAAAAACGGCCAGCCTACTCATGAGAAACTCTCCAGACACAAAGCAGAACGCTTCAAAAGAGACCAATGTCGTCTATGCCTTCAAATGCCCTCTTGGGAACTGTAAGCTCCAAAAAACCCAGTATATAGGTAAGACAACAACATCTCTTTCTAGGCGTTTAACGATGCATAAGCAATAGGGCTCCATTAAGGAACATATAATCTCTTCCCACAACCAAACCATCGCCAGAGAAATCCTAGTAAACAACACAGAAATCATCGATAGATACAGCGATAGCAGGCGGCTTGACGTTTGCGAGGCACTACACATTAAAAAGTCAACACCAGCAATCAACAGCCAATTAATGCACAACTATATTCTACCCACCTCAAGACTCCGCTCCAATATAGAAGCATCAAGAAATATGGACCAATAGGCTTTCTACAAGCTCTTCCATTCAATACCCATTGTTTCATGTTCTGTCTTGTGTTGATGAAATTAATACCCTATTAATACCACCTAACCCCATTCACCTCACTCAAATGTAGATATAAACAAATCGGAGATGTGTAAGTTCTATTCAGTTGTGTATGTGTAAACTAAAGTCTTTGAAAATGTAATAAGTTTTACGAAACGCACTCAAGTGTCTCGTCAGACAAGAAATAAAAATGAAATTTGGAGAATTGATTTTTGAATTACCACCAACAGTGAAAAGAAATGTACGAAAGATATATGTTTATATATATATATATATATATATATATATATATATATATATATATATATATATATATATATATATATATATATATATATATATATATATACTTTATTATGTATTTGATGGTTACAAGATATACATGGGTTGATACAAAAATAATAATACATAAGGTTAGGTTAGGTAGGTTAGGTAGTCGAAAAACAATTAATTCATGAAAACTTGGTTCATGATAAAACTTATCCCATTAATTCATGATAAAACTTATCCCATTCAATCCCAACCAGCCTCTGATCGAGAATGAGTGAGAACACAGCTTGTTCTCTTAACTGCTGTGTGCCCGCCCTGGCAAGGGCTCTACTACTAACCACAAGGTCGCCAACTGGTGTTTTCTGTGTCCAGTAACACGTCAGTGGTATTGTGGAATTGTGGTAACAGCGGCAAGAACACACTCAATAGATCTGATATCAGGCAGGTATTTATTTCTATCACTCTAATTCCTTTCATGTATTAAATAGCCACAAGAAATATGGAGGGGATGATACAAACGCCAAGGTATTTTGTGTTTTACTTAAAACTCAAGACATCACATAATTATATCAATAAGCAAACAGCTATTTCATGCGAAAGTCGCTCGTTGTCACAAATAATCATGAACTCGCCAAGCTGGCAATGCTCCCCCTTACGTCAATGTCAAAATCAGCTGGGCGATTCTCACTGCGCGAATGTTCGTTTATCTGTTTGTCTGGCGTGAGGCGCCTGTTTCTTTAAATTCTCAACTATCACTGTATTAACACACAACACGATTACTGCTATAATGGCAATAGAACGCAGATGATTCACTGCAATGGTCTTGAGCTCAATCACACAATTCAATATTAATGAACACAATAATTCATTATCATCGTATAACCCTCTGCACCTCATTTAATGATAACGTATGCAAGTATATATTACTGGAGTTCTCAGTAATTCCTTTCGTGGGCGAATATTCAATTGATCACTGCACACATGAATGGTTATTCAATACACAAACATAGACATATATATATATAGATAAATCATAGACGTCAATAATAGTAATAATATAGTTACTGGGCACATAGCCTAACACCAAATACTGGTACACTTATATATATATATATATTCTTTCATTAAATGATCATATTAAAGTCTCATGAAAGACTTTATCAACACAGTAAATTCATCAATTACTCCGGGTGCCTGCACACACCAATAATAATAGTAAATACCGTGAGTGCTCTATGTAGCCCCACTCTGCACACTAGTGCCTTACTGTGACATAGGTGAGCCTTGCTCACGACATACAAAATACTCTTTCTAAATAATATAGCTGACTAATGGGGAATTGGGAGGGGAACTAGAATCACCTACTTCCACCTATCCTCCGGTGAGAGTTGAGTTGTAGCTCCTGGTCCAGGCTCCCGCCTCGTGTAGGGAACGCCCACACACACACCCTGTCGTGTCCTCCAGGAACTCAATCAACGTCCCAAAATAAACGCGTCGTCTCCGTGTTCTGTCCTCCGCGGGTCCCTGCTCCTCCTCCACGTCTTGTAGGGTTGGAGTCGGTCTCCCGGCCGTCAACTTCTCCTCCCAACTATGGCTGCCTACCTACGTCTCGGCTGCAGTCGTTCGGATTCCCAATTAGTGTCTTCTTTCACTGCTTCCCAGTGGATTGGCCCAGCCGCTACGTCGTCACTGTGAAGCTATCAGACGTCCCAGACGATACTGCCTAGACTTCACCTGCACAGCATCCGACCCTGGAGCACTTGATGCTCAATATTCCGTCAATTCCCTCTTCGGTCCACTCATGGAATGAAGGAAGACCTCCCGGCGTACTGGCAGACTACAGGTGATGCGTAAGATCCACGAGAGTGGCGTATTACTGTCAGATTGACAGGATCAACCTTCACACATCAGTCCACCTTGACGTGTCATGTCAGACTGATTCCCTCACGGAGGATTGGTCCAGCCAATACGTCATCACTGTGAAGCTATCAGCCGTCGCATACGTTGCTGCCTAGACTCCACTCTTGCACAACACCTGTACATGGAGCACTTGATGCTCAATATTCTGTCAATTCCTTTTCTGGTCCAACACATGAATGAAGGAAGACCCGACAGGTGATGGCAGGCCACGGGTGATGCGAAATCCTCTGGAGACGGGGTAAACTGTCCAACTGACAGGACCCCCCCCCCCCCCAGCGCACGTCCGACCTCCTTGACGTGCTGTCTTAGACTGATGGTGCCAGAGTCGCGCACTGACCGGACCCCCTTCCTTCGTGACATCATATTCGCCATGGGAGGTTTTCATTGGCTCCCTGTGCCACATCGCTGTTGGTGACCAATCTGGTGCCACTGATGTCACACTGTTTTGGCGGCAAAACAGAGGAGCCAGCGCCATATTGGCTTCCTAAAGGGCCTATACCACAGCCCAAAATACTCTTCTTTTACAAATTTCTCGCCACCTCGAGAACACTACACTCTCCCACATATATCAAACTGATGCCTGCGACGTAGAGAACGCTCGGGTAAAGTGGACATGACTCTTACAGCAGGCGTGGGAGAAATATAAGGGGGGGAACACCGTCACATACCCCTCCCCTTAAAATAAGTCATGTCTGGTTAGTTTATACAGGACAGGGCATCTGCTACTACGTTGTCTTTCCCTCAGATGAGTTTAATCTCCAACCAGTACTCCTGCTGCCAATGCGAAACGCTCCTTACGTATCCGTCGACCGTTCCCACGGTCACTCCTGATGTCCATTGTTCCTTCAGCATGGACAGAGGACTTTGCACCTCATGTCCATACACCAGCTGGAAAGGTGAGAAACCTAACGATCCTATCACTGTATTACGCATGGCAAACAACGCAGGGCATACTGCTTCATCCCACTCAGTTCCCTGCTCAGCGCAGAACACTCTCATCAGCATACTGTCCTGTATGTAACAATGAGTGGCCCTCTCAGGACCAACACGCCCTCCTTTGGCCTCATGAATCAATTCGGGGAACTCTATCTGCTGCAACTCTCTGACGAGTGCGGTCCACCCCTAGAGAACTGGTGAGGGTCATCTGTAACTCACCATCCGGGCTGCCTTCGCCCTCCACTCGTTCTCCGGGTCCCATGAAGAGGTGATCGATTTCCAGTCTGTCGGACGTCTCCTCGTCAGCCCTATCAGATCCACACCCTCCATGTCCGTCGCACTGCCTCGGAATCCCAGCACAAACCGGGAACGCCACCGTGGCGATTCCTTTCTCGTCCCCACAGGCGTCTAACACTCCGCCTGTCTTCTTATAGTGCTCTAAGCACTCCTCGCCCTTCACGATATTAGGGAGGACATATCCTCCACATGCGTCATTTCCCAAGATGATTTGTGCCTCCATCTTGGGCATTGATGCACAGACCCCACCACTAGGGTCTGGCAGCCATAATCAGAATTCAGAGTCACCTGGTGTAGGGGCATCCTCACTGGGCCTCCCACAGTAGTCACACTTGCCACCCCCACACTGGTACTCTCGTAACCCTCGGGGAACAGGGTTTCGCTCACCAGGGTAAAATCTGCCCCAGTGTCTCTTAATATTCTCACCGGAATGGGGTCTGTGTCCCCCATCCTTACGGTTCCCTCACACACGAATGGGTGAACTCTTTTCTCCCCACTCAGTACGGGTTCATCCCGCACCCTCTCGGCTATCTGGTCCTCTACCCTCACGAAAGCCACGTTTCCCCGCTGCTCAGGGTGTCTGCATTCCCGCGCGACGTGTCCGAATACTCCGCAGTTGTAGCAGCGGATCTTTTTCTGTGGATCTTCCTCGCGCCATTCATCGACTCCTCCGTCTCGGCAACAACTCTTAAGCTCTCAGCTTGGGACTTCTTTACCGGCACCACAGCACCCTTTGAGCCTCTCCTGTCTCCACTCGAGAGGTGGGACTCAGGAGAACTCGCTCCCGTCCTCCATCCGTCTGTCCTTCTATATCTTCTACCATGACTGGAGTGTACGGGCGGTCGGTGCCGTCCCTCTCGGCGTGGGCGCAAGGCTTCTTCAAGCATGTCAGCTCTGTCGGCTGCGGCTCTCAGGTCCTTAATATCCGCCTCCTTTACTCTAACCCTGATCTCAGGAGAGAGCCCGGACATAAACTTCTCCATGACCATTAGCCTCTTGACCTCTTTAGCCGACTTTGCTCCTTCAGACTCCAGCCACTTCAGGAACTTTCTCTCCATGTCCCTCGCCGTCTCCGCATAAGATTTTCCTGGCGAACGGGTACATTCCCTGAATCTCTTCCTGTAACATTCCGGCGTTAGCTTGAAAGAATGGAGCACAGCTCTCTTTACAGCATCGTAGTCGGTGCACTCTCTGAGGTCGAGCATGTTGTAGGCTTCACGAACTTCACCGGTGAGCCTACTCTGAACCAGCTCCGCCCACTCCGCCCTCGGCCACTTCTTCAAGGTAGCGATCTTCTCGAAGTGGTCGAAGAAACCTTCAGCTTTGTTTGGTACAAAGACCAGCAAATCTCGCTCCCTCACTCGGCGGTCTTCCTGCTGTTGCAGAGCAGGTGGACCCTAGCTCAACTCGCTTCAGCTCCACCTCTTTGTTAGCTTCTATCTCCTGCTGTCTCAGCCTAGCTTCTAGCTCGCGCTCCTCTCGCCTTAGGGGGCATATCATTGTAAAATTAAAGGTTGTTCAATTTGCTTATAAATTTATTTATGAAATGGTTATAGAAAGGGCTGCAGCTGGTCCAAGTTTCACCATCACACCCTAAACAGAAAAGGAGAAAAAATTACACAACGAATTATGCAACGAATTTTCAAATAGTTTCAGGGAACACATGTGTCAACTAAAATCTTTTCTATAACACTCAGAAATTAAATTAAGCACATAATAAAGGATTCTAGTGATCAGTTTTATCAAAACAGTGTTTAGTGCAATAATATAATTATTCAAAGTTACCCTTCTAAAAAATATGCAATATATGATATTTATAAATTTTTATAAAATCAACAAATAGACTTTGGACTAAAATGTCTACTACATTCTATAGAAGCACAAACGCTACATATAAGGTGTAATTTGCATGTAAATTGATTAATAAATGAAAGCTCTGAAGTACTTTGAAGTTGTAAATTACTTTCCAGAGTAAAATAAAGATCCAAGTTCGGCCACCTGTAGCTGAGCTTGACTTCGACAGATTTCGTTCATAATTGGCACCCTTGCAGATAGGCATCCATTGAGCAAGGTGTGCAAGTTTCATGCAAATCCCTTGATAACAAACGAAAGAAAAAAAAATGGCCAAAAAAAAGAAGAAAAAAACAAAAAAAAATTTACATATAAATATATTGCACATATATATTACAATTATTACAAGAGTTTGTGTTTCTACAGCACATAGTAGACATTTTAGTTGACACATGTGTTCCCTGAGATTATTTGAGAATGTTGAACATTCGTTGCATAATACGTTGTGTATTTTTTTTCTCCTTTTCTGTTTAGGGTGTGATGGTGAAACTTGGACCAGTTGCAGCCCTTTCTATAACCATTTCAAAAATAAATTTATAAGCAAATTGAACAACTTTTAATTTATAAAGAATTATAATGATATGCCCCCTTAGCTGTGCTTCTCGCTCTTGTTCTTCCCTGCACAGCTGTGCCTCTGCTTCTCGCTCTTCCCTTCTCAGCTGTGCCTCACGTTCTTCTCGCTTCAGCTGTGCTTCCAGCTGCAGCTTCAATATTTTCCAGCTTGACGCTGCGCCTGCTGCCGCTGGATCCTCTGCTGCTTCCACCGATGCTCAGGTGCTCTCCCATACTGGCAGGTGTTTGTGGCCGTTCCTCCCCCAAAGCTTCGTCTCGTGCCCTGAGCTGTGCCATGATCTCCAGTCTTCTCCCACTTTGGAAGATCTCAGCTTTATCCCAAAGTGGTCTGCTATCGATTGTAACTGTGCCTTGGTGCACTCCTCCAGCACCTGCTCATCTTTAGTGTCAATGAACCTTGTTACTTTATCATCCTCCATCTTGTGCTATGAGTGATAACCTGTACCTGATACCTAATACCACTGCAAAGTACCACAACTGCAACCTTTATCTTGATCGTTATCCTGGCGAGGACGCCAATGTCGGGGTTCACCGTAAGAGGGGCGAGTAACAGTATACCCAAGGTCACTCACCGTAGCCCTGCGGGTCTTTACTCTATCCTCGCGGCGCCACTGTACGCCAGGAGAGTATCCCAGTCAATCCCAACCGGCCTCTGATCGAGAATGAGTGAGAACACAGCTTGTTCTCTTAACTGCTGTGTGCCCGCCCCAGCAAGGGCTCTTCTACTAACCACAAGGTCGCCAACTGGTGTTTTCTGTGTCCAGTAACACGTCAGTGGTATTGTGGAATTGTGGTAACAGCAGCAAGAACACACTCAATAGATCTGATATCAGGCAGGTATTAATTTCTATCACTCTAATTCCTTTCATGTATTATATAGCCACAAGAAATATGGAGGGGATGATACAAACGCCAAGGTATTTTGTGGTTTACTTAAAACTCAAGACATCACATAATTATATCAATAAACAAACAGCTATTTCATGCGAAAGTCGCTCGTTGTCACAAATAATCATGAACTCGCTAAGCTGGCAATGCTCCCCCTCACGTCAATGTCAAAATCAGCTGGGCGATTCTCACCGCGCGAATGTTCGTTTATCTGTTTGTCTGGCGTGAGGCGCCTGTTTCTTTAAATTCTCAACTATCACTGTATTAACACACAACATGATTACTGCTATAATGGCAATAGAACGCAGATGATTCACTGCACGGTCTTGAGCTCAACCACACAATTCTATATTAATGAACACAATAATTCATTATCATGGTATAACCCTCTGCACCTCATTTAATGATAACGCATGCAAGTATATATTACTGGAGTTCTCAGTAATTCCTTTCGTGGGCGAATATTCAATTGATCACTGCACACATGAATGGTTATTCAATACACAAGCATAGACATATATATATATATATATATATATATATATATATATATATATATATATATATATATATATATATATATATATATATATATATATATATTTATAGATAAATCATAGACATCAATAATAGTAATAATATAGTTACTGGGCGCATAGCCTAACACCAAATACTGGTACACTTATATATATATATATATATATATATATATATATATATATATATATATATATATATATATATATATATATATATATATATATATATATATATATATACATATATTCTCATTAAATGATCATATTAAAGTCACTTGAAAGACATTATCAAGACAGTAAATTCATCAATTACTCCGGGTGCCTGCACACACCAATCATAATAATAAATACCGTGAGTGCTCTATGTAGCCCCACTCTGCACACTAGTGCCTTACTGTGACATAGATGAGCCTTGCTCACGACATACAAAATACTCTTTCTAAATAATATAGCTGACTAAAGGGGAATTGGGAGGGAAACTAGAATCACCTACTTCCACCTATCCTCCGGTGAGAGTTGAGTTGTAGCTCCTGGTCCAGGCTCCCGCCTCGTGTAGGGAACGCCCACACACACACCCTGTCGTGTCCTCCAGGAACTCAATCAACGTCCCAAAATAAACGCGTCGTTTCCGTGTTCTGTCCTCTGCGGGTCCCTGCTCCTCCTCCACGTCTTGTAGGGTTGGAGTCGGTCTCCCGGCCGTCAACTTCTCCTCCCAACTACGGCTGCCTACCTACGTCTCGGCTGCAGTCGTTCAGATTCCCAATTAGTGTCTTCTTTCACTGCTTCCCAGTGGATTGGCCCAGCCGCTACGTCGTCACTGTGAAGCTATCAGACGTCCCAGACGATACTGCCTAGACTTCACCTGCACAGCACCCGACCCTGGTGCGCTTGATGCTCAATATTCCGTCAATTCCCTCTTTGGTCCACACATGGCATGAAGGAAGACCTCCAGGCGTACTGGCAGACTATGGGTGACGCGTAAGATCCACGGGAGTGGCGTATTACTGTTAGATTGACAGGATCAACCTTCACACATCCATCCACCTTGACGTGTCGTGTCAGACTGATTCCCTCACGGAGGATTGGCCCAGCCCTTACGCCATCACTGTGAAGCTATCAGCCGCCGCATACGTTGCTGCCTAGACTCCACTCTTGCACAACACCTGTCCATGGAGCACTTGATGCTCAATATTCTGTCAATTCCTTCTCTGGTCCAACACATGAACGAAGGAAGACCCGACAGGTGATGGCAGACCACTGGTGATGCGTAAATCCTCTGGAGACGGGGTAAACTGTCCAACTGACAGGACCCCAGCGCACGTCCGACCTCCTTAACGTGCTGTCTTAGACTGATGGCGCCAGAGTCGCGCACTGACCGGACCCCCTTCCTTCGTGACGTCATATTCGCCATGGGAGGTTTTCATTGGCTCCCTGTGCCACATCGCTGTCGGTGACCAATCTGGTGCCACTGACGTCACTCAGTTTTGGCAGCAAAACAGAGAAGCCAGCGCCATATTGGCTTCCTAAAGGGCCTATACCACAGCCCAAAATACTCTTCTTTTCCAAATTTCTCGCCACCTCGAGAACACTACACTCTCCCACATATATCAAACTGATGCCTGTGACGTAGAGAACACTCGGGTAAAGTGGACATGACTCTTACAGCAGGCGTGGGAGAAATATAAGGGGGGAACACTGTCACAATATATATATATATATATATATATATATATATATATATATATATATATATATATATATATATATATATATATATATATATATATATATATATATATATATATATATATATATATATATATATATATATGTCATACCTAGTAGCCAGAATGCACTTCTCAGCCTACTATGCAAGGCCCGATTTGCCTAATAAGCCAAGTTTTCATGAATTAATTGTTTTTCGGCAACCTAACCTACCTAACCCTAACCTAACCTAACTTTTTCGGCTACCTAACCTATAAAGATAGGTTAGATTAGGTTAGGTTAGGTAGGGTTGGTTAGGTTCGGTCATATATCTACATTAATTTTAACTCAATAAAAAAAATTGACCTCATACATAATGAAATGGGTAGCTTTATCATTTCATAAGAAAAAAATTAGAGAAATTATATTAATTCAGGAAAACTTGGCTTATTAGGCAAATCGGGCCTTGCATAGTAGGCCGAGAAGTGCATTCTGGCTACTAGGTACGACATATATATATATATATATATATATATATAGCAGTCTTTCTTGTAAACATATATTATTAAATATGACCGAAAAAGTAAGATTAATAATTCTAACATGAATTTTCTCAATACTTCTTATGTTTCTTTTCACTGTCGATGGTAATTGAAAAATCAATTCTCCAAAATTCATTTTTATTTATAGTCTGACACAACACTTGAACGCGTTTCGTAATAACTTATTACATTTTCAAAGACTTTAGTTTTACACACACACAACTATAGCCTGTAAACACTGAACAGAGTTCTATGCTATCATTTATACAGCTTTCATCCTATATACCCGCATTTGGGTGAGGTGATATGTTACAACAGTTTTGGATGAGGTGAACAAAACTTTCAACACAAGATAGAACACGAAACAATGGGCATAAATTGGGTAAATTAAAGGGAACGATGGAAGTAACTGCAAAGTTACTTCCGATCTGCAAAGTACTTCTTACTTGCAAAGTAAGAAGTAATTGGCCCATATTTCTTGATGCTTCTATATTGGTGCGGAGTCTTGAAGTGGGTAGCATATAGATGTGCATTAATTGGCTGTTGATTGGTGGTGTTGAGTTCTTGATGTGTAGTGCCTCGCAGATGTCAAGCCGCCTGCTATCGCCGTATCTATCAATGATTTCTGTGTTGTTTGTTAAAATTTCTCTGGGAATGGTCTGGTTGTGGAAAGAGATTATATGTTCCTTAATGGAGCCCTGTTGCTTATGCATCGTTAATCACCTGGAAAGAGATGTTGTTGTCTTGCCTATATACTGAGTTCTTTGAGGCTTACAGTCTCCAAGTGGGCATTTGAAGGCATAGACTACGTTGGTCTCTTTAAAGCGTTCTGCTTTGTGTCTTGAGAGTTTCTCATGAGTAGGTTGGCCGTTTTTATGGTTTTATAGTAAATCGTCAATTGTAACTTCTGATTTTTGTCTGTAGGGACAATGTTCCTATCAACAATATCTTTCAGGGCACTTTCCTCCGTTTTATGAGCTGTTGAAAAGTTCCTGTAAAATAGTCTAATAGGGGGTAAAGGTGTAGTGTCAGTTGTCTCTTCAGAGGTTGCATGGCGTTTCACCTTCCATCTTATGATGTCTTCAACGAAACCATTGGAGAAGCTGTTGTTGACTAGGACCTGCCTTACCCTACAGAGTTCTTCATCGACTTGCTTCCATCCTGAGCTGTTGCTGAGAGCACGGTCAACATAAGCGTTAACAACACTCCTCTTGTACCTGTCTGGGCAGTCACTGTTGGCATTGAGGCACATTCCTATGTTTGTTTCCTTAGTGTAGACTGCAGTGTGGAAACCTTCGCTCTTTTCCATGATCGTTACATCTAGAAAGGGCAGCTTCCCATCCTTCTCCATCTCGTAAGTGAAGCGCAACAAAGAATTCCGCTCAAATGCCTCTTTCAGCTCCTGGAGATGTCTGACATCAGGTACCTGTGTAAAAATGTCGTCAACATACCTGCAGCATATGGCCGGTTTCAAGTTCATGTCGACTAAGACCTTCTGTTCGATGGTACCCACGTAGAAGTGCACAAACAGGACACCTAGGGGAGAACCCATGGTGACCCCATCTACTTGCTTAAACATGTGCCCACCTGGGCTCACGAAGGGTGCCTCTTTAGTGCAGACTTGGAGTAGTTTCCTCAGTATGCTTTCTGGCATGTCAGGAGGAGTGCAAACCGGGTCACGATACACTCTGTCTGCTATAATCCCGACTGTCTTGTCCACAGGTACGTTGGTAAATAGTGATTATGCGTCCAACGAGGTTCTTATCCCCGTGGCCCTTTGCTCCGCGCAGTAAGTCGACAAATTCCTTGGGAGACTTCAAGCTGAAAGCACAGGGTACGTAAGGAGGCACCAACCCGTTGAGTCGCTTAGCCAGTCTGTACGTGGGTGTGGGTATCTGGCTGATGATTGGCCGAAGTGGGTTTCCAGGCTTGAGGGTTTTGACATTTCCATAGGCATACCCAGGTTTGTATTCCCCAACAACTTTTGGCAGGTGGAGTCCGGATTTCTTGGCGTTCACAGTTTCGATCAATCGGTTTACCTTCGTTTTCAATTCGGCTGTAGTCTCCTTCGTTACCGACAACCAGATTGTTTTCAGATAGCCATTGCTATCTGAAGACAATCTCTAATATTTCACCCCGCCTCTTGTTCCTAGAAGCCTGAGTCCTATTCCCAGGAATTATTAGTTTGGCCAAGCAGCTGCAGCCTTTATCCCTTGACCTTTCCTGGATGTGTGACCATAGTCTGAATTCTTAACATGTACTTCGAATCCTCATCCGTTATGTGTTGTAGTAATGATCCTCTAGCTAATAATCCCTCCTAACTTGAAGATTACAACATGGGGAGTACATGTAGGTGAAAACATCTAGAGGAGTACATGTAGGTGAGAACATCTTAAGGAGAAAATTTAAGTAAGTACATCGAGTGGAGTACATGTAGGTGAGAACATCTAGGGGAGAACATGTTGGTAAGAACATCTAAGGGAGTACAAGTAGGAGAGAACATCTAGGCGAGTACATGTAGGTGAGTACATCTAGGGGAGTACATGTAGTGAGAACTTCTAGGGGACTACATGTATGTGAGAACATCTGGGGAGTACATGTAGGTTATCTTGAGATCTTGAGATGATTTCAAGGCCTTAGGGTCCCCGAGGCCCGGTCCTCGACCAGGCCTATACCCCCAGGAAGCAGCCCGTGACAGCTGACTAGCCTAAAGGTACCTATTTTACTGCTAGATAACAGGGGCATAGGGTGAAAGAAACTATGCCCATTTGTTCTCCCCGGCGCCTGGGATCGAACCCAGGACCAGAGGATCACAAGTACATCATCTAGGTACAAGAGAACATCTAGGGGAGTACATGTAGGTGAGTACATCTAGGGGAGTACATGTTGATGACAACATCTAGGGGAGTACATGTAGGTGAGAACATCTATGGGATAACATGTAGGTGAGAACATCAAGAGGAGTACATGTTGGTGGGTACATCTAGGAGTGAATATGTAGTGAGAACATCTAATAGGAGCACACGTAGGGGGAGAACATCTAAGAGAGTACATGTATTTGAGAACATCTAGGGGTAGTACATTTAGGTGAGTACATCTAGGGGAGTACATGTAGATGACAACATCTAGGGGAGTACATGTAGGTGAGAACATCTAGGGGAGTACATGTAGGTGATTATATCTAGGGAAGTACATGTAAGAGAGTATCATCTAAGAGAGTACATGTAGGTGAGAATATCTTGTGGAGAACATGTAGTGAGAACATTGAGGGAAGTATATGTAGGTAAGTACATCTAGGGGAGTACATGTAGTGAGAACATCTAGGGAAGAACATGTAGGTGAGAATTCTTGGGGAGTACATGTATTGAGAACATTGAGGGAAGTATATGTAGGTAAGTACATCTAGGGGAGTACATGTAGTGAGAACATCTAGGGAAGAACATGTAGGTGAGTATATCTAGGAAAGTACATGTAGGTGGGACCACCTATAGGGAGTACATGAAGGTGAGTATATCATGGGGAGTACATGTAGGAGAGTACATTTTGGGGAGGACATGTAGGTGAGAACATCTTGGGGAGTACAAGTAGGTGAGAACATCGAGGGGAGTACATGTAGGTGAGAATATCAAGGTGAGTCCATGTAGTGAGAACATCTAGGGGAGACCATGTAGCGAGAAAATCTAGGGAAGAACAGGTGAGTATATCTAGGAAAGTACATGTAGGTGGGACCACCTTTAGGGAGTACATGAAGGTGAGTATATCTTGGGGAGTACATGTAGGTGAGTACATCTTGGGGAGTACATGTAGTGAGAATACCTAGGGGAGTACATGTAGTAAGAACATCTAGGAGAGAATATATAGGTGAGTACATCTAGGGGGAGAACATGTAGGTGAGAATATCTAGGGGACTACATATAGGTGAGAACATCTTGAGGAGTACATGTAGTGAGAACATCTAGGGAACTACATGTAGGTGAGTACATCTAGGGAGTACATGTAGTGAGAACCTCTAGGGGAAGTACATGTAGGTGAGAACATCTAGCGGCGTACATGTAGGTGAGTACATCTTGGGTAGTACATGTAGTGAGAATATCTAGGGGAGTACATGTAGGTAAGAACATCGAAGGGAGTACAAGTTGGAGAGAACATCTAGGGGGGTATGTAGTAGGTGAGTACATGTAGGTGAGTACTTCTAGGGGAGTACATGTAGTGAGAACTTCTAGGGAAGTACATGTAGGTGAGAACATGTAGCGGCGTACATGTAGGTTAGAACATGTAGGGGAGTACATGTAGGTGAGTACTTCTAGGGGAGTACATGTAGTGAGAACATCTAGGGGAGTACATGTAGGTTATCTTGAGATCTTGAGATGATTTCGGGGCTTTAGTGTCCCAGCGGCTCGGACCTCGACCAGGCCTACACCCCGAGGAAGC
Organism: Procambarus clarkii; assembly: GCF_040958095.1. NCBI lineage: Eukaryota > Metazoa > Arthropoda > Malacostraca > Decapoda > Cambaridae > Procambarus > Procambarus clarkii. Next base: position 7,605,348 of record NC_091215.1, on the reverse strand, counting down.
AGCCCGTGACAGCTGACTAGCATCCAGGTACCTATTTAACTGCTAGGTAACAGAGACATAGGGGGAAAGGGTCGAACCCAGGACCGCAGGATCAGAAGTACATCATCTAGGTACAAGAGAACATCTAAGGGAGTACATGTAGGTGAGTACATCTAGGGGAGTACATAGAGGTTAAAACATCTAGGGGAGTACATGAAGGTCAGTACATCTAGGGAAGTACATGTGAGTGAGTACATCTAGGGGAGTACATGTAGGCGAGAATATCTAGGGGAGTACATGTAGGTGAGAACATCTTGGAGAGAACATGTAGTGAGAACATCTAGGGGAGTACATGTTAGTGAGTACATCTAGGGGAGTACATGTAGGCGAGAAAATCTAGGGGAGTACATGTAGCTGAGAACATCTTGGGGAGTACATGTAGTAACAACACCTAGGAGAGTACATGTAGTGAGAACCTCTAGGGAAGTACATGTAGGTGAGTAGATCTACGGGAGTACATGTAGTGAGAACATCTAGGGAAGTACATGTAGGTGAGAACATTTATGGGGAGTACATGTAGGGAGAACATCTAGGGGAGTACCTGTAGGTGAGAACATCTAGGGGAGTACATGCAGTGAGAACATCTGCGGGAGTACATGTAGGTAAGAACATCTTGAGAAGAACATGTAGGTGAAAACATCTAAGGTAGTACGTGTAGGTGAGAACATCTTGGGGAGTACATGTAGGTGAGTACATTTAGAGGAGTACATGTAGGTGAGAACATCTTAGGGAGTACATGTAGATGAGAACATCTTGAGGAGTACATGTAGGTGAGAACATCTAAGGGAATACATTTAGGTGAGAACATCTTGGGGAGTACTTTTTGGTGAGTACTTTTTGGTGAGTACATTTAGATTAGTACATGTAGGTGAAAACATCTAGGGGAGCACATGTAGGTGAGTACATCTAGGTGAGTACATGTAGGTGAGAACATTAGGGGAGTACATGTAGGTAAGCACATCTAAAGAAGTACATTTAGGTAAATATATCTTGGGGAGTACACGTAGGTGAGTACATCTATGGGAGTACAAGTAGGTGAGTACATCTTGGGGTGTATATGTAGGTGAGTACATTTAGAGGAGTTCATGTAGGTGGGAACATCTAGGGGAGTACATGTAGGTGAGAACATATAGGGGAGTACATGTAGTGAGAACATCTAGGTAAGAACATGTAGGAGAGAACATCTAGGGGAGTACATATAGGTGATTACATCTTGGGGAGTACATGTAGGTGACTACATCTTTGGGAGTACATGTAGTGAGAACATCTAGGGTAGTACATGTAAGTGAGAACATCTAGGGGAGTACATATAAGTAAGAACATCTAGGGGAGCACATGTAAGTGAGTACATCTAGGTGAGTACATGTAGGTGAGAACATTACTGGAGTACATGTAGGTAAGTGCATCTAAAGAAGTACATGAAGGTAACTACATCTTGGGGAGTACATGTAGGTGAGTACATCTAAGGGAGTACATGTAGGTGAGAACATCTTGGGGTGTATATGTAGGTGAGAACATCTAGGGGAGTACATGCAGTGAGAACATCTGCGGGAGTACATGTAGGTGAGAACATCTTGGGAAGAACATGTAGGTGAAAACATCTAAGGGAGTACATGTAGGTGGGAACATCTAGGGGAGTACATGTAGGTGAGAACATCTAGGGGAGTACCTGTAGTGAGAACATCTAGGGAAGTACATGTAGGTGAGAAGATCTAGGGGAGTACATATAGGTGAGAACATCCAGGGGAGTATATGTAGGTGAGTACATCTAGGAGAGTACATGTAGGTGAGAACATCTAGGGGAGTACATGTAGTGAGATCATCTAGGTAAGTACATGTAGGTGAGAACATCTAGGAGAGTACATATAGGTGAGAACATCTAGGGGAGTACGTGTAGGTGATTACATCTTGGGGAGTACATGTAGGTGAGAACATCTAGGGCATTACATGTAGGTGAACACATCTAGGGGAGAACATGTAGGTGAGAACATCTTGGGGAGTACATATAGGTGAGAACATCTATTGGAATACGTGTAGATGAGTAAATCTAGGGGAGTACATTTAGGTGATTACATCTGGGTTAGTACATGTAGGTGAGAACATCTAGGGGAGTACATGTAGATGAGATCATCTAGGGGAGTACACCTAGGTGAGTACATCTTGAGGTGTATATGTAGTGAGAACATCAAGGGAAGTACATGTAGGTGAGAAGATCTAGAGGAATACATTTAGGTGAGTATATCTTGGGATGTACATATAAGTGTACATCTAGGGGAGTACAAGTAGGTGAGAACATCTAGGGGGAGTAAATGTAGGTGAGAACATCCAGGGGAGTACATTTAGGTGAGTATATCTTGGGATGTACATATAAGTGAGAACATCAAGGGGAGTATGTGTAGGTTTGAACATCTAGGGGAGTACATGCAGGTGATTACATCTAGGGAAGTACATGTAAGTGAGTACACCTAAGGGTGAGAACATGTATGTTGAGAATATTCTCAACATGTAGGTGAGAATATCATAGGGAGTACATGTAGTGAGAACATATAGGGTAGAACATGTAGGTGAGAACATTTTGGGGAGTACATGTAAGTGAGAACATCTACGGGAGTACATGTAGGTAAGAACATGTAGGGGAGTACATGTATGTGAGAACATCTTGGGGAGTACATGTAGTGAGAACATTTAGGGGAGTACATGTAGTGAGAACATCTATGGGAGAATATGTAGTGCAAACATCTAGGGGAGTACATGTAGGTGAATACATCTAGGGGAGTACATGAAATACGAATATCTAGGGGAGAACATGTAGGTGAGAACATCTAAGGGAGTACATGTAGTTGAGAACATCTTGGAGAGTACATGTAGGTGAGTACATTTAGAGGAGTACAAGTAGGTGGGAACATCTAGGGGGAGTACTTATAGGTGAGAACATCTAGGGGAATACATGTAGTGAGAATATCTAGGGGAGTACATGTTGATGAGTACATTTAGAGGAGTACATGTAGGTGAGAACATCTAGGGAGTACATGTAATGAGAACATCTAGGGGAGTACATGTAAGTGAATAAGCTCTAGGGGAGGATATATAGGTGAGAACATCTATGGGAGTATATGTAGGTGAATACATCTTGGAGTGTATATGCAGGTGAGAACCTCTAGGGGATTACATGTAGATGAGAACATCTAGGGGAGTACATGTAGTGAGAATATCTAGGGGAGTACATGTAGGAGAGAACATCTTGGGGAGTACATGTTGGTGAGTACATTTAGAGGAGTACATGTAGGTCAGAACATCTAGGGAGTACATGTAGTGAGAACATCTAGGGGAGTACATGTAAGTGAGAACATCTAGGGGAGTACATATAGGTGAGAACATCTATGGGAGTATATGTAGGTGAGAACCTCTAGGGGGTTACATGTAGATGAGAACATCTAGGGGAGTACTTGTAGTGAGAATATCTAGGGGAGTACATGTAGGAGAGTAGATCTTGGGGAGTACATGTAGGTGCGAACATCTAAGGGAGGACATGTAGGGGAGAAAATCTTGGGGAGTACATGTAGGTAAGTACATTTAGAGGAGGACATGTAGGTGGGAACGTCTAGGGGAGTACTTGCAGGTGAGAATATCTACATGTAGTGAGTACATTTAGGTGAGTATATCTTGGGATGTACATATAAGTGTACATCTAGGGGAGTACAAGTAGGTGAGAACATCTAGGGGGAGTAAATGTAGGTGAGAACATCCAGGGGAGTACATTTAGTGAGAATATCTAGGGGAGTACATGTAGGTGAATACATCTTGGGGAGTACATGTAGGTGAATTCATCTAGCGGAGTACATGTAGGTGTGTACATCTTGAGGAGTGCATGTATGTGGGAACGTCTAGGAAAGAACATGTAGGTGAAAATATTTTTGGGAGTACATATAGGTGAATACATCTAGGGTTGTACATGTAGGTGAGTAACTCCTGGGGAGTACATGTAGGTGAGTACATCTAAGGGAGTACATGTAGGTGTGTACATCTTGGGGAGTACATGTAGTGACAACATCTAAGGGAATACATGAAGTTGAGAACATCTAGGGGAGTACATGAGGGTGAGTATATCTAGGTTAGTACATGTAGTGAAAACATCTAGAGAAGTTCATGTAGGTGAGTACATCTAGGGGAGTACATGGAGGTGGAAACATCTAGAGGAGTACATGTAGGAGGGAACATCTAGTCGAGTATATGTAGGTGAAAACATCTGGAGGAGTACATTAAATGAGAACATCTAGGGGAGTACATGTAGTGAGAATATCTAGTGGAGTACATGTAGGTGAGCACATCTAAGGGAGTACATGTAGAGAGAATATCTAGGGAAGTACATGTAGTGAGAACATCTAGGGGATTACATGCAGGTGAGAACATCTAGAGGAGTACATGTAGTGAGAATATCTATGGGAGTACATGTAGGTAAGAACATCTTGGGGAGTACATGTAGGTGAGAACATCTAGAGGTGAACATGTAAGTGAGAACATCATAGGGAGTACATGTATTGCTTACAGCTAGGGGAGTACATGTAGGTGAGTACATCTAGGGAAGTACATGACGGTGAGTACATCTAGGGGAGTACATGGAGGTGGGAACATCTAGAGGAGTACATGTAGGAGGGAACATCAAGGCGAGTATATGTAGGTGAGAACATCTGAAAGATTACATTATGTGAGAACATCTGAAAGATTACATTATGTGAGAACATCTTGGGGAGTACATGTAGGTGAAAACATCTATGGGAATACATGTAGGTGAGAACATCTTGAGGAGAACATGTTGGTGAGTACATTTAGAGAAGTACATGTAGGTGGGAACATCTAGGGGGAGAACATGTAGGTTAGAACATCTAAGGGGAGCACAAGCAGTGAGAACATCTTGGGAAGTACATGCAGGTGAGAACATCTAGGGGAGTACATAACGGTGAGAACATCTAGGGGAGTATATGTAGGTGAGAAAATCTAGGGGAGTACATTTAGAGTTGTACATGTAGGTGGGAACATCTAGGGGAGTACATATAGGTGAGAACATCTATGGGAGTATATGTAGGTGAGAACCTCTAGGGGGTTACATGTAGATGAGAACATCTAGGGGAGTACTTGTAGTGAGAATATCTAGGGGCGTACATGTAGGAGAGTAGATCTTGGGGAGTACATATAGGTGCGAACATCTAAGGGAGGACATGTAGGGGAGAAAATCTTGGGGAGTACATGTAGGTAAGTACATTTAGAGGAGGACATGTAGGTGGGAACGTCTAGGGGAGTACTTGCAGGTGAGAATATCTAGGGGAGTACATGTAGTGAGAATATCTAGGGGAGTACATGTAGGTGAATACATCTTGGGGAGTACATGTAGTGAGAATATCTAGGGGAGTACATGTAGGTGAATACATCTTGGGGAGTACATGTAGGTGAATTCATCTAGCGGAGTACATGTAGGTGTGTACATCTTGAGGAGTGCATGTATGTGGGAACGTCTAGGAAAGAACATGTAGGTGAAAATATTTTGGGGAGTACATATAGGTGAATACATCTAGGGTTGTACATGTAGGTGAGTAACTCCTGGGGAGTACATGTAGGTGAGTACATCTAAGGGAGTACATGTAGGTGTGTACATCTTGGGGAGTACATGTAGTGACAACATCTAAGGGAATACATGAAGTTGAGAACATCTAGGGGAGTACATGAGGGTGAGTACATCTAGGTTAGTACATGTAGAGAAAACATCTAGAGAAGTTCATGTAGGTGAGTACATCTAGGGGAGTACATGGAGGTGGAAACATCTAGAGGAGTACATGTAGGAGGGAACATCTAGTCGAGTATATGTAGGTGAAAACATCTGGAGGAGTACATTAAATGAGAACATCTAGGGGAGTACATGTAGTGAGAATATCTAGTGGAGTACATGTAGGTGAGCACATCTAAGGGAGTACATGTAGAGAGAATATCTAGGGAAGTACATGTAGTGAGAACATCTAGGAGATTACATGTAGGTGAGAACATCTAGAGGAGTACATGTAGTGAGAATATCTATGGGAGTACATGTAGGTAAGAACATCTTGGGGAGTACATGTAGGTGAGAACATCTAGAGGTGAACATGTAAGTGAGAACATCATAGGGAGTACATGTATTGCTTACAGCTAGGGGAGTACATGTAGGTGAGTACATCTAGGGAAGTACATGACGGTGAGTACATCTAGGGGAGTACATGGAGGTGGGAACATCTAGAGGAGTACATGTAGGAGGGAACATCTAGGCGAGTATATGTAGGTGAGAACATCTGAAAGATTACATTATGTGAGAACATGTTGGGGAGTACATGTAGGTGAAAACATCTATGGGAATACATGTAGGTGAGAACATCTTGAGGAGAACATGTTGGTGAGTACATTTAGAGAAGTACATGTAGGTGGGAACATCTAGGGGGAGAACATGTAGGTTAGAACATCTAAGGGGAGCACAAGCAGTGAGAACATCTTGGGAAGTACATGCAGGTGAGAACATCTAGGGGAGTACATAACGGTGAGAACATCTAGGGGAGTATATGTAGGTGAGAAAATCTAGGGGAGTACATTTAGAGTAGTACATGTAGGTGGGAACATCTAGGGGAGTACATGTTGGTGACTACATCTTAGGGAGTGCATGTTTTGAGAATATCTAGGGGAGTACATGTAGGTGAGAACATCTAGGGAAGTACATGTATTTTTTTTTTTTTTTTTTTTTTTTGCAGGGATATTCCTGCGCGGGCCCTAAGCCTCTGGCTGGCCCACTAAGTGTTGCTTGTTTCTGTTTTACTTGGGCGGAGTATGAGTATTTATGACTCGTATGGTCGCTTCAGTAAGATTTTGCCATATGTGTTTAACAACTTCTTCTGCTCTGTTGAATCTAAGTTGAAATCTTAATGGGTTTGTAACTGTGCACTGTGTTAGATAATGTTCCAGTGGTCTGTCGGGCATTTCTCCACAGTGTTGACATTTCCTCTCATCTTCCGGAACCTGTAAGCCTATTTCCCATGCACATGGGTATCCAAGCCTGATGCGATGTAAGTGCACTTCTGTTGTTCTACTGCTCCCTTTCATCAAACTAAGTGGTTCGTAGTTGGTTGAACTCTTGTACCAACCCGCAGATCCTGATGTTGCAACTGCTGTGTTGTGGTCACTGTACATCTTTTGCATTGCTCTGTTTCTAATTACTTTCTTAATCTGTGATAGACTCTGTGGTATGTAAATGTCTGCATTTCTCCTCTTAGTAGCAAGTTTTGCAGCTTCGTCTGCAATGTCATTTCCTATTATTCCCACATGACTTGGCACCCAGTTGATAAGTACCCGTCGGCCTTGTCGTTTGAGTGTTTGCATGAATGATAAGACATTTGTGATCAGATGGATGTTATCACATATGTGTTCTTGTTGCAAGGTTTCAATGGCGGTTCTCGAATCTGTATGTATGATAACATGTTGTCGGTGTTCAGCAAGAGCATGTTCCAAAGCCTTTTGAATGGCTAGCATCTCTGTTTGTAAAGTCGAACACCCATTTGAAAACCTCCAACTATTTACAGAGTTTCCTGCTTTAACTGCAGCTCCGGTTTCTTGTCCCTGCTGGTCGACTGATCCATCTGTGAAGTAAGTGAAGCTGTCGGATGCCATGTTTGCTTCTGTATGCATCTGTGCAATGTTACGTAGCAGATGAGGATTTGTCTGGTTCTTCTTTCCTTCAAGAGCCATATTCTTAAATTCTGCTGGCAGAGATTCCCAAGGGGCTTGTATAACAAAGCCTGCATGTATGTCGTCGATACCCCTCTCAGCGACTGTGTTTGTTATATCGAATGTATGGATGGTGTTTGGGAGAACATCTAGGGGAGTACATAACGGTGAGAACATCTACGGGAGTATAAGTAGGAAAGAAAATCTAGGGGAGTTCATACAGGTGAGTACATTTAGAGGAGTACATGTAGGTGGGAACATCTAGGGGACTACATGTAGGTGACTACATCTTAGGGAGTGAATGTTGTGAGAATATCTAGGGGAGTACATATAGGTGAGAACATCTATGGGAGTATATGTAGTGAGAACATCTAAGGGAGTACATGAAGGTGAGTACATCTAGGTAAGTACATGTAGTGAAAACATCTAGAGAAGTTCATGTAGGTGAGTACATCTAGGGGAGTACATGGAGGTGGAAACATCTAGAGGAGTGCATTTAGGAGGGAACATCTAGGCGAGTATATGTAGGTGAGAACATCTGGAGGAGTACATTAAATGAGAACATCTAGGGGAGTACATGTAGTGAGAATATCTAATGGAGTACATGTAGGTGAGCACATCTTAGGGAGTACATGTAGAGAGAATATCTAGGTGAGAACATGTAGTGAGAATATCTAGGGAAGTACATGTAGGTAAGAACATCTTGGGGAGTAAATGTAGGTGAGAACATCTAAGGGAGTACATGTAGGTGAGAACATCTTGGGGAGAACATGTAGGTGAGTACATCTAGAGGAGTATATGTAGGTGAGAACATCTAGGTGAGTACATGTAGGTGGGAACAATAAGAGTACATCTTAGGAAGTACATGTAGGTGAGAACATCTAGAGGTGAACATGTAAGTGAGAACATCATAGGGAGTACATGTATTGCTAACAGATAGGGGAGTATATGTAGGTGAGTACATCTAGGGAAGTACATGACGGTGAGTACATCTAGAGGAGTACATGGAGGTGGGAACATCTAGAGGAGTGCATGTAGGAGAGAACATCTAGGCGAGTATATGTAGGTGAGAACATCTGAAAGAGTACATTAAGTGAGAACATCTAGGGGAGTACATGTACGTGAAAACATCTAAGGGAGAACATGTAGGTGAGAACATCTTGAGGAGAACATGTTGGTGAATACATTTAGAGAAGTACATGTAGGTGGGAACATCTAGGGGGAGAACATGTAGGTGAGAACATCTAAGGGGAGTACATGCAGTGAGAACATGTAGGTGAGAACATCTAAAGGGAGTACATGCAGTGAGAACATCTAGGGAAGTACATGCAGGTGAGAACATCTAGGGGAGTACATAACGGTGAGAACATCTAGGGGAGTATATGTAGGTGAGAAAATCTAAGGGTGTACATTTAGAGGAGTACATGTAGGTGGGAACATCTAGGGGAGTACATGTAGGTGACTACATCTTAGGGAGTGCATGTTGTGAGAATATCTAGAGGAGTACATGTAGGTGAGAACATCTATGGGAGTATATGTAGTGAGAACATCTAGGGGAGTACATGTAGGTAAGTACATCTAGGGGACTACATGTAGTGAGAATATCTAGGGGAGTGTATGTAGGTGAGTACATCTAGGTTAGTATATGTAGTGAAAACATCTAGAGAAGTACATGTAGGTAAGTACATCTAGAGGAGTACATGTAGGAGGGAAAATTTAGGCGAGTATATGTAGGTAGGAACATATGAAGGAGTACATTAAGTGAGAACATCTTGGAGAGTACATGTAGTGAGAATATCTAGTAGAGTACATATAGGTGAGTATATCTAGGGGAGTACATGTAGTGAGAATATCTAGGGAAGTACATGTAGTGAGAATCTCTAGGGGATTACATGTAGGTGATAACTTCTAGGGGAGTACATGTAATGAGAATATCTAGGGGAGTACATAATGGTGAGAACATTTGGGGATTACATGTAAGTGAGAATAACTAAGGGAATACATGTAGGTGAGAAAATCTTGTGGAGTACACGTAGGTGAGTACATTTAGAGGAGTACATGTAAGTGGGAACGTCTAGGGGAGTACTTACAGGTGAGAACATCTAGGAGAGTACATGTAGTGCGAATATCTAGCGGAGTACCTGTACGTGAGAACATCTTGGGGAGTACATGTAGGTGAGAACATCTAAGGGAGTACATGTAGGTGAGAACATCTTGGGGAGTACATGTTGGTGAGTACATTTAGAGGAGAACATGTAGGTGAGAACATCTAGGGGAGTACATGTTGGAAAAAATATCTAGGGGAGTGCATGTAGGTGGGAACCTTGAGGGAAATAAATGTAGGTGAGAACATCTAGGGAGAACATTTAGGTGAGAACATCTTGGGAAGTACATGTAGTGAGAAAATCTAGGGGAGTACATGTAGTGAGAAAATCTAGGGGAGTACATGTAAGTGAGTACATCATGAGGAGTACATGTAGGTGAATACATCTAGGAGACTACATGTAGGTGAGTACATCATGGGGAATACATGTAGGTGAAAACATCTAGGGGTGAACATGAAAGTGAGAACATCATAGGGAGTACATGTATTGCGAACATCTAGGGGAGTACATGTAGGTGAGTACATCTAGGGAAGTACAAGTAGGTGAGTACATCTAGGGGAGTACATGGAGGGGGCAACATCTTTAGGAGTACATGTAGGAGGGAACATCTAGGCGAGTATATGTAGGTGAGAACATCTGGAGGAGTACATGTAGTGAGAACATGTAGTGCAGTACGTGTATGTGAGTTTATCTAGGTGAGTACATGTAGTGAGAATATCTAGGGGAGTGCATGTAGTGAAAACATCTAGGTGATTACATGTAGGTGAGAATATCTAGGGGGAGTACATGTAGGTGAGAACATCTTGGGGAGTAAATGTAGGTGAGAACATCTAATGGAGTACATGTAGGTGAGAACATTTTGGGGAGTAAATGTAGATGAGAACATCTAATTGAGTACATGTGGGCGAGTACATCTAGTGTAGTACATATTGGTGAGAACATCAAGGGGAGTACATGTAGGTTGGAACATCTAGGGTGAGTACATGTAGGTGAGAATATCTTGGAGAGTACATGTAGGGAGAACATATAGGGAAGAACATGTAGGTGAGAACATATTGGGGAGTACATGTAAGTGAGTACATCTACGGCAGTACATGTAGGAAAGAACATCTAGGGGAGTACATGTTGGTGAGAACATCTTGGGGAGTACATGTAGATGAGAACATCTTGGGGAGTACATGTAGTGCGAACATTTAGGGAAGTACATGTAGTGAGAGCACCTAGGGGAGCACACGTAGTTGAGAACATCTAGGCGAGTACATGTAGATGAGAACATCTATGGGAGTATATGTAAGGCGAACATTTAGGGGAGTACATGTAGGTGAGAATATCTAGGGGAGTACAATTAGGTGGGAACATTGAGGGAAGTACATGTTAGTAAGTACATCTAGGGGAGTATATGTAGTGAGAACCTCTAGGGAAGTACATGTAGGTGAGTTCCTCTAGGAGAGTACATGTAGTGAGATCATCTAGTAAAGTGCATGTAGGTGAGTACAGCGAGAGGAGTACATGTAGGAGGGAACATCTAGGGGGAGTACATGTAGATGAGTACATGTTGAGGTGTATACACTGGTGAGTACATTTAGGGGAGTACATGTAGGTGAGAACACCTTGCGGAGTACATGTAGGAGAACATCTAGGGGAGAACATGTAGGTCAGAACATCTTGGGGAGTATATGTAGTGAGAAAAACTAGGGAAGTACATGTAGGTGAATACATCCAGCGGAGTACATGTAGGTGAGAACATATATGGAAGTACATGTAGTGAGAATATCACTACACTAAAGGGGAGTACATCTAGGGAAATACATGAAAGTGAGATCACCTAGGGGAATACATGAAGGTGAGAATATCTTGGGGAGTACACGTAGGAGAGTACATCTAAAGGAGTACATTTAGGTTGGAACATCTAGGGGGAAGTACATCTTTTTGAGTACATCTTTGGGAGTACATATAGGTGAGTACATCTAGGGGAGTACATGTAGGTGAGTTCATCTTGGGGAGTACATGTAGGTGAGAACCTCTAGGGGAGTTCATGTAGGTGACAATATCTAGGGGAGTACACGTAGGGGGGAACATTGAGGGAAGTACATGTAGATGAGTACATCTAGGGAACAACATGTAGGTGAGTTCCTCTAGGGGAGTACATGTAGTGAGAACATCTAGGGAAGATCATGTAGGAGAGTACATCTAGGGGGGGAGTACATGTAGGTTTGTACATCTTGGGGAGTACATATAGGTGCGAACATCTAGGGGAGTATATGTAGGTGAGTACATCTTGGGGAGTACATCTAGTGACAACATCTAGAGAAGTACATGTAGGTGAGAACATTTAGGAGAGTACATGTAGGTGTGTACATCTATGGGAGTACATGTATTGAGAACATCTAGGGGAGTACATGTAGGTGAGTATATCTAGGGGAGTATATGTAAGTGAGTACATCTAGGGTAGTACATGGAGGTGGAAACATCAAGAGGAGTACATGTAGGTGGGAACATCTTGGGTAGTACGTAAAGGTAAGTACATATAGGGAGAACATGTAGGGGAGAACATCTAAAGGAGTACATGAAGGTACTTGGGGAGTACATGTAGTGAGAACCTCTTGGGGAGTACATGTAGGTGAGTACATCTAGGGGAGTACATGTAAGTGAAAACATCTAGGGGAGTACATGTAAGTGGGAACATTGAGGGAAGTACATGTAGGTGAGTACATCTTGGAAAGTACATATAGTGAGAATATCTAGGGAAGTACATTAAGGTGAGAATATCTAGGAGTACATGTAAGTGGGAACATTGAGGGAAGTACATGTAGGTGAGTACATCTACGGGAGTGCATGTAGTGAGAACATCTAGGGAAGAACATGTAGGTTAATACCTATAGGGGGAGTACATTTAGGTGGGAACATCTAAGGGGAGAACAAGTAGGTGAGTACATCTTAGGGAGTACATGTATGTGAGCACATCTTGGGGAGTAAATATAGGTGAGAACATCTATGGGAGTACATGTAGGTGAGAATATCTAGGGGAGTACAAGTAGGTGGGAACATTGAGGGAAGTACATGTAGGTGAGTACATCTAGGGGAGTATGTGTAATGAGAACCTCTAAGGAAGTACATGTGGGTGAGTTCCTCTAGGAGAGTACATGTAGTGAGATCATCTAGTAAAGTGCATGTAGGTGAGTACAGCTAGAGGAGTACATGTAGGAGGGAACATCTAGGGGGAGTACATGTAGATGAGTACATGTTGAGGTGTATACATTGGTGAGTACATTTAGGGGAGTACATGTAGGTGAGTACACCTTGCGGAGTACATGTAGGAGAACATCTAGGGGAGAACATGTAGGTCAGAACATCTTGGGGAGTATATGTAGGTAAGAACATCTAGGGGGAGTAAATGTAGGTGAGAACTTCTAAGGGGAGTGCATGTAGGTGAATACATCTTGGGAAGTACATATAGGTGAGTACATCAAGAAGAGTACATGTAGGTGAGTACATCCTGGTAAGTGTAAGTGTACATGTATGTGAGTACACCTAAGGGAATACAAATAGGTGAGAATATCTTAGGGAGTACATGTAAGGAGAACATATAGGGAAAAACTTGTAGGTGAGAACATCTTGGGGAGTACATATAAGTAAGTACATCTACGGGAGTACATGTAGTGAGAACATCTAGGGGATTATATGTAGGTGAGAACATCTAGGGGAGTAAATGTATGTGAGAACATCTATGGGAGTATATGTAGTGTGAACATCTTGGGCAGTACATGTAGGTGAATACATCTAGGGGAGTACATGTAGCGAAAATATCTAGGGGAGTACGTGTAGGTGAGAATATCTAGGGGAGTAGATGTAGTGAGAACCTCTAGGAAAGTACATGTAGGTGAGAACATCATGGGGAGTACATGAAGGTGAGTACATTTAGAGGAGTACATGTAGGTGAGAACATCTAGTGGAGTACATGTAGTGAGAACATCTAGGGGGAGTACATGTAAGTGAGAACATCTAGGGGAGTACATATAGGTGAGAACTTCTAGGAGAGTATTTGTAGGTGAGTACATCTAGGGTAGTACATGTAGGTGAGAACATCTAGGGGAGTACATGTAGGTGAGAACATTAAGGGGAGAACATGTAGGTGAGAACATCTTGGGGAGTACATGAAGGTGAGTACATTTAGATGAGTACATACAGATAGGAATATCTAGGGGAGTACATGTAGGTGAGAACATCAAGGGGAGTGCATGTAGTGAGAATATCTGGGGGAGTACATGTAGGTGAGTACATCAAGGGGAGTACATTTAGGTGAGAACATCTAGGGGAGTACATGTAGGTGAGAACATATAGGGGAGAATATGTTGGTGAGTACATCATGGGGAGTACATATAGGTGAGAACATATAGCGGAGAACATGAAGGTGGGAACATCTAGGGGGAATACATGTTGGTGAGTACATATTGAGGTGTAAACGTAGCTAAGTACATATAGGGGAGTACTTGTAGGTGAGTACACCTTGGTGAGTACATGTAGAAGAACATCTAGGGTAGAACATGTAAGTGAGAACATCTTGGGGAGTATATGTAGTGAGGAAATCTAAGGGAGTACATGTAGGAGAGTACATCTTGGGGAGTACATTTAGGTGAATACATCTAGCGGAGTACATGTAGGTGTGTACATCTTGGGGAGTACATATAGGTGAGAACATCTAGGGGAGTACGTGTAGATGTGTAAATCCTGGGGAGTATATGTAGGTGAATTCTTCTTGGGGTGTATATGTAGTGAGAACGACTAGGGGAGAACTTGTAGATGAGTACATCTAGGCGAGTACATGTAGGTGAGAACATCTAGGGGAGTACATGTAGGTGAGAACATCTAGGGAAGTACATGTAATTGAGTATATCTTGGGGTGTATATGTAGTGAGAACATCTAGGGAAGTATATGTAGTTGAGAACATCTAGGGGAGTACATGTAGGTGAGTACATCAAGGGGAGTACATGTAGGTTTGAACATCTAGGGGAGTACATGTAGGTGAGTACATCTAAGGGAGAACATGTAGGTGAGAACATCTAAGGGAGTACATGTAGGTGAGAACATCTTGGGGACTACATGTAGTGAGAACATCTAGGGGAGTACATGTAGGTGAGTACATCTAAGGGAGAACATGTAGGTGAGAACGTCTAAGGGAGTACATGTAGGTGAGAACATCTTGGGGACTACATGTAGTGAGAACATCTAGGGGAGTACATGTAGGTGAGTACATCTAAGGGAGAACATGTAGGTGAGAACATCTAAGGGAGTACATGTAGGTGAGAACATCTTGGGGACTACATGTAGTGAGAACATCTAGGGGAAAACATGAAGGTGAGAAGATCTAGGGGAGTACATGTAGGTGAGAACATCTATTGAATTATATGTAGTGTGAACATCTAGGGGAGTACATGTAGTGAGGATATCTAGAGGAGTACATGTAGGTGGGAACATTGAGGGAAGTACATGTATTTGAGTTCCTCTAGGGGAGTACATGTAGTGAGAACATCTAGTAAAGTGTATGTAGGTGAGTACAACTAGCGGAGAACATGATGGTGGGAACATCTAGAGGGAGTACATGTAGATGAGTACATATTGAGGGGTACACGTAGGTGAGCAAATATAGGGAAGTACATGTAGGTGAGTACACCTTGGTGAGTACATGTAGATGAACATCATGGGGAGTACATGTAGGTGAGTACATCTTGGGGAGTATATGTAGTGAGAACATCATGGGGAGTACATGTAGGTGAGTACATCTTGGGGTGTATATGTATGGGAGTATATGTAGGTGAGTACATCTAAGAGAGTACATGTAGGTGTGTACATCTTGGGGAATACATGTAGTGACAACATCAAATGGAGTACATGTAGGTGAGAACATGTAGGGGAGTACATGTAGGTGAGAACATCTATGGGAGTACAAGAAGTGAGAACATCTAGGGGAGTACATGTAGGTGAGAACATCTAGGTTAGTATATGTTGAGAAAACATCTAGAGGAGTTCATGTAGGAGGGAACATCTAGGCGAGTATATGTAGGTGAGAACATATGAGGAATACATTGGGTGAGAACATCTAGGGGAGTACATGTATTGAGACTATCTAGTGGAGTCCATGTAGGTGAGTACATCTAAGGTGTACATGTAGTGAGAATATCTAGGTGAGTACATGTAGTGAGAATATGTAGAGAAGTATATGTAGTGAGAACATCTAGGGGATTACATGTAGGCGAGGACATCTAGGGAAGTACATGTAGTGAGAATATCTAGGGGTGTACATATAGGTGAGAACATCTTGGGGAGTACATGTAGGTGAGATCATCTAAGAGAGTACATGTAGGTGAGTACATTTAGAGGAGTACATGTAGGTGAGTACATTTAGAGGAGTACATGTGATGGGAATATCTAGGGGAAGTTCACGTAGGTGAGAACATCTTGGGGAGTACATGATTGTGAGTACATATAGAGGAGTACATGTAGGTGAGAACATCTAGGGGAGTACATGTAGTGAGAACATCTAGGGGAGTACATGTAAGTGAGAACATCTAGGGGAGTACATGTATTGGGACTATCTAGTGGAGTACATGTAGGTGAGTACATCTAGGGGAGTACATGTAGGTCTGTAAATATTGGGAAGAACATGTAGGTGAGTACATCTAGCGAAGTACATGTAGGTGTGTACATCTTGGGGAGTACATGTAGGTGGGAACATCAAGGGGAGTACATGTAGGTGAGAACATTTTCGGGAGTACATGTAGGTGAATACATCTAGGTGAGTACATGTAGGTGAGATGGGATCATGTACAATTGCCAGCTGATGTAAGTGGGCAGGTAGAATTTCCATCACAAGGTCGTCGGATGCTGATAAGGAGGACAGGAAGGCTGGAACAGCGATTTGCGTTGCTGTTCGAACTCCGAGGCCCCCAAGTCTTACGGGAAGAGAGGCTTGTTTCCACTGTAGGTCGTCGAGAGAGAGGTAAAGGGCTTTTTCTAGCATTGATTTCAGTAACCGGTCATACTCACTTAGTTTTTGGCTACTGTAAGATGGTGAACACCTCAGAAAGTAGGTTAACCTGGGGAGGGACAGACATCTGGTGATGAGGTAGAGTGCATCATGAGCATCAATATCCTCAATCCTCCCATCCATCCTCTTAAGGTCGGCGATTTTCTTATCAAGGACCTCATCGATGGCTTTCAACCCCAGAGGAGCTCCTAGGAGTGTGCTGTCTTCAGGTTTAGTTGTATGGATATTTGGCAGAAGACCGTCTATTCTCTCTACGATGCCCTGGTTGGAACATATTATTTCATATTTATAAGGGTTCAGGGTGAGGCCTAAAACTGCACCTTGCTCCTGGATTTTTCTGATGTCCTCCAGGATTGAGTCTTGGGAACCAGCTAGGGTACCATCATCCAAGAACCAGATGTTAAGCTCGCTGGACAGGACCTCTGTGACTTGTTTGATGACTAAGCAGAAAAGGAGAGGAGCAAGGGGGTCACCCTGTTGGACGCCTTCTCGCGAGTCAATTTCATGTTCGCCAAAAAGTAGCTTAAGATCCATACTGTAGCATGAATGTACAAAAGGGTAGAGGGAAAGGAAATGACTATGAACCGCATGGAGTACAGCTTCCCTCCGCACCAAATTGAAGGCATTTTTTAAATCTAGCTTGATAAGGGCCTTATCGTCTGTGATGTTGGCGATGAAGGCTCGAGCTGCATGGGCTGCCGCCTCACACCCTTGTGGAATGCCGAACCCGAGCTGTTTTGGCTTCAGCATGTTGGCCGCTGCATCACTAACTGTTCTTGCAGCTGCCTTTGCGACGAGACGCCGGAGAGAATTGCCCTCAGTTATTGGCCTGATTTCTCCATATTTTTTCTTTAGAGCACAGAGAGATGCTACAAAAAAGATAGGTCTTATGGTCTCTGGTATGTTGCCAGCTAGACATGTGTTGGTGAATCTGGTTAGTTCCACCAAGAGGTTCTTTGCAATGTCACCCAGTGCAGGGTTGAGCATTTGCTTGAGGTGGTTGTGTTTTAATCCTGTAAACCCACCTGCTGATCCTGTAGGGAAGGACAAGGCTGCTTTATGGACCACAGATTCAGCCACCCAGAGAGGTTCTGCTCCGGTAGCCCCCACTTGTACAATGTCGTCCTCACGCGGAACCCTGGGTGGGTGTTTCTCCCTTAGGGCTTGAGCTGTTGCGGCATCTCTGTTGGCAATTGAGTCCTCACTGGTGATGACTCTTATTGCGCCAATAGTGTTTCTTTCTTCTATTTTCTTGGTGACTGATATTCTGATTTTTGATGTCTCGGATATGGCACTATTGCTCTTCCTGCCGTGGGTGTTTCTCGCGCGAGTGGGAAGGCGCACCTGGTTGTCCTCCCTGGGAAAATCATTTATAGCTTTGATGACTGAGGCAGCTAAGGTTTTGTCTCTCCTTGCAGGGGTGGCTAGACATATGTTGCCAAACATTAGGAGGTTGTGCCATGCTTGGGTCGTTTCATGAGAGTCGTTGACCTTTCTCAGGAGGGCAGATAATTTGGCTGCTGCATGGGAATGGGCTGCTTTAGGGATGTGTTGCAGGTTCTGGCTGATGTTGCTTTGATAGCTTCTAATAAATTTTCTGTAGGAATGAAGGTCTGGGAGGTGTTTTGTCTTACGGGCTGTGTGGGCTGTTGACTGGTGTTCTCCTTGGGAGGGCGCCCAGAACCCAAACACATGGCTCCGTTGTGTAATGAATGCGCACATTATCGTCACTCAACCGGATATAGCATACCTGGTCACACGTAGGCACTTCCGGCCACTCCCACGCCTGCTTGGTGTATTCACGGTGAATATGGTTGAGTCTTGGTACGGTGAGGCCAAGATTTCTCAAGGTAATGGCTGAGAAGGCAGCAGCTCCTCCGCCACACGTCTGTCCCCTAGGCCTCTCTATCACTCACTATATATATATATATATATATATATATATATATATATATATATATATATATATATATATATATATATATATATATATATATATATATATATATATATATATATATATATATATATATATATATATATATATATATATATATATATATATATATATATATATATATATATATATATATATATATATATATATATATATATATATATATATATATATATATATATATATATATATATATATATATATATATATATATATATATATATATATGTGTGTGTGTGTGTATATCACAAAAATAAACACGTGACAATGTCAGACCACGGAGGAAAAATGAAACAGGAATTTCCTTAAGTACTTTCGTATATTAATACATCTTCAGGAGTGCTCTCCTTCTGAAGATGTATTAATATACGAAAGTACTTAAGGAAATTCCTGTTTCGTTTTTCCTCCGTGGTCTGACATTGTCATATATATATATATATATATATATATATATATATATATATATATATATATATATATATATATATATATATATATATATATATATATATATATATATATACATGGTGTGGGTTGGTGTGGGACTACACTTGCGTTTCAACTTTAACCAATACCTATGTTGACTTCAGTGCTACACAAGCAGGAGGAGCTGCCAATCACCGGGAAGCGGTCAAGTCACGTCAATACAGAGACCTTGAGCACCACTACAATTTTGTCCCCATTGCCTCAGAGACACTTGGTGCCTGGGGTAAAAGTACTGCTAGCTTTTTGAAGGAGTTGGGGTCTAAGCTAATCGAAACAACTAGAGACCCTACAGCTGCCAGTTTTCTTTTTCAGCACCTTAGTGTGGCAATCCAGAGTGGAAATGCTCACTGCATTCATGGTTCCTGCCCGCCATCTGAGGAGCTGGCGGAGCTATTCAACTTATGACAAGCAGCCTTGTACCCTGCATGTAATCAATATTGTAACTTTTTTTTGTGTAATGACATTTTTAAATAAAGTTAGATAAATATAAACCCATACGAAAAGAATAGGGGTGGTAGGAGAAGAAAATGTCAAAGTGTTCAGTGAGGATCCACAAGGTTTTCTCTGAGTACTCTTTATTTTCTTCTCCGAGGCTATGGGTCCCTACACTTGCACCGGAGGTGGTACCTGTGGTGTTTGTGTGTTACTGACGAGGTCTTGGTTGTAGGGTTGATACTAAAGTCATGGCTTGGTTACTGACTTTAATACTTATAAACGATTACATGACTAGCTGCTTCCAAGCTGGTAGCGTCCTGTACGCTCTCTGTTTACCTTCTCTCGGCATCTGAGCCGCAGCACATAGAAAACGGATGGTACCGTTTTCTGTGAACATGACATCCCTCCTTTTCTTTAAAAAGAATGAATATAGGATGTCTACCATGACGTTTAGGACGAGAGTCCCCAAATACAATAACATCCCTTGATGAATTGTTTATTGAGTTATAGCTCGTTTTTTCTTTTTCCTTTGTATGACTTTTCACCTCATCATTTTCTACACTAGTTGGAATCACTTTGAAGTAGGCCATATTACGTGTTATACTATGATCTCTATTACTCGCTGTTACCATAGTTCCTTTTACACTAATCACTTTATATGGTTTTGTATCATACAGCATATCTAGCTTTCCCTCGTTTTTCTTTTTAACTAGAACAGTATCTCCAACCTTTATGAATTGTTCCTTTGCACGTTGATCATGAGCAATTTTCATTTTGCCCTTGGCTAGTGCATCCTTCTGAGCGAGACGTTTATCCGTAACCTCGGCTGGCATGACGGGTAGTGAGATCCTCATAGGACGTCCAAATAAAAGTTCGCCAGGCGACTTGCCCAGTGTTCCATGTGGTGTTGCACGGTAGTTCCTGAGAAAAGCATACATAGCTTGTTTCCAGGATCGTCCTTCTGCATGAGCACAGCGTACCACTTTCATGAGAGGTTGCATGAATCTCTCAACTTCTCCATTTGCTTGAGGATGTAGTGGCATCACACGGCGGTGTTTGAATCCAATATGCTCAGCAAAGTTGACGAAGTCTTGTCCATTGAATGGCAGTCCATTGTTCGTCTTGACAACTTCAGGAATGCCAAAGTTTGAAAAGATCTTGTCGAGTTTCGGGATGACAGCCTTTGCAGATGTGGAAGCGATGATTTCTACTTCTGGATAACGTGAGTGATCATTAATGACTACCATCAAGTACTCTCCAGTTGGGAGCGGTCCGCAGAAGTCCATCGATACTTCCGTCCATGGTGCAGCAGGTAGTGGTGAAGGTTGTAGAGGTGTTGGTCTTGAAGTATCCACTGCAGCTTGGCAAGGGACACAGGCATCATGCATGTCCTTTGCTTGACGATCAATGCAAAGAAACCACACCTTTTCTTGTAGCAGCTGTTTGGTCCTAACAAGACCTTGGTGTCCTTGATGTGCAAGCTTCAGAGCACGTTGCTGGAGAACAGCTGGAATGACGATACGAGTACCTCGCAGCACGGTGTCGCGTTGTTGCGTAACACTTAATTCTGTCTGGATGCGTTCAAGTTCTTTGAATGCATCTTGGTCAACTCCTGAGGGTGGGATGCGTGGAAACTTTTTCTTAGACAATGCATCCACTGTTGCTTGCAGAGTTGGGTCCTCTAGGGTTGCAGTACGGATTTCATCAAAAGTGAGAGCCTTAGGGACTGCATCACAGGTTACAGAGCGTACATATTCCTCGGCAACTTGCTGATGCTTGGTGATGGTGAAACTATTGGCAGGATGTCGACTGATGTAATCAGCGGGATTGCCTGCACCCGGCTTGTACTTCACCGTTAAGTTGTATGGTTGGAGACGAAGAGCCCATCTCTCAATGCGAGCTGGTGGTTTGGACTTTGGATTATTGAAGATGGTCTCCAAAGGTTTGTGATCAGTGACTATCGTGGTGAAGGGTGCATCAAGTAGATGCACATTGAAGTGTTCACATCCCCATAAAAGAGCAAGAGCTTCCTTCTCTGTCTGACTGTATCGTTGCTCAACATCAGTGAGAGAACGGCTGGCGTAGGCAATTACTACTCTGGAATCTGGTTGACCAGTTTTGTGTTGGGCTAAAACAGCACCTAAACCAACAGGACTAGCATCCACCGCTGACTCAGTGTCCATTGATGGATCAAAGTACGCAGCAGTCGCACTCTATACTAGTGCATCTTTCACAGCATCAAATGCATTTTGTTCGATATCGCTCCAGTCCCATGATGCATTTTTCTTCAGGAGCTCACGTAGAGGCTTCGTAATGGTAGCAAAATCTGGAATGAAGCGAGAACAGTAGTTTGCCATTCCCAGAATACTATGTACTTCAGTGGACGTTGAAGGAGGTGCAACATTCTTGATATCTGCAACTTTCTTAGGATCTGGAGACAGACCTTTGTCACTAAGTACATGTCCAAAGAATTCAATTTTATGTTGATTGAACTCACACTTTGCTCGGCTTAGCGTCAGATTCTTTTCTCGTAAGCGTTGCAATGTTGCACGAAGAGCTTTGTCGTGTTCAGCTTGGGTACGGCCATAAACAATGATGTCATCAGACATGTTGTCAGCATTAGGTATATCTTGCAATACCTGGCTGATGATGTGCTGGAATACCTCAGCAGCACTGTTAATACCAAAACTCAGGCGCTTGTACCTATACAGACCTCGATGTGTCGTAAACGTTGTGATGAATCGACTCTCATCATCAAGTTCAAGCTGATGATAGCCCTTGTTTAAATCTAACTTGCTAAATACAGTTGCACCATTCAAGCGGTAGATCATATCATCTACAGTGGGTGTAGGATGGCGTTCACGCATTATTGCCTTGTTGGGAACACGCATGTCTACACAAATGCGTATCTCATCTGGATTCTTCGGCTTTGGTGGAGTGACAATTGGGCTTACCCATGGTGTTGGGCCTGTTACTGGTTCAATGATATCTAGTTCCATCAGCCTATCCAGTTCGGCATCGACTTTCTTGCGAGTATGGAATGGTTGTCGGCGATGTGGTTGGGCAACTGGAATTACATCTGGGTTGATATGCAGATGTACTTTGCTATAAGTATAACAACCTATGGATTCAAATCGATCAGAAAATTCAGCAACAATACCATCAACATTGTTTGCAGATTCCACTGCTACAGCATTAGAAAGCTGAAGTAGCCCCAATTTGGTTGAAGTCTTGTAACTGAGTAGAGACTCCTTTGCATTCCTAACAACATGGAATGTAGTAATGAGCATTGCATTCTTTGACTTAATCTCTGCAGTGAAAGTTCCAATCACTGGCAAGGCTACCTTTGAAGCATAGGCAGTGGCTTTGCCATTATAGTTTTCAAGCTTAGGGAACTGTTTTGTTAAATTTCTCATAGTGACATTCAGCAATGGTATCAATGTTTGATCCAGAGTCAATGAGAACTTTGAAACAAATACCAGCAATGTATACTATAGTCTCTGGGTTGTTTGGGAGATCATTCCATTCTGTGATTGATTGTACTCCATAAATATAATCACATTCACTGTCATCTGAGACTGGTTGTAATGAAATGTTGTCTTGTACATTATTAACATTCTGGATATGAGGTGCAATATTGTGTTTACCACCTCGACTCCTATGACCTGATCCTCGTACAGTGCTTTTATTCATTGACTGTGGTTTCTTTAGTGCGGAACGACACATAGCACCAAAATGACCTAGTTTTCCACACTCATAGCACTTCTTACCTTGAGCAGGACAAACATTATCTTGGTGTGGGTAGTCTCCTCCACAATTGTAACATTTATTGTTGACACCCTCTGATTTGGGTCGTTGTGACTGCTTGAGTCTTGTTCCATGACTCCAGTTGTGATGTGGTTCTCAGCTCAATTTGCTGTTAGGTTTGGCATGATATCTTCTTTGATCACGGTGCCCTCCCTGAACCTTACGTACATCATTACTGTTAGTAACAGTGGCAGAACCGTTGTTGGCACTGCACTCCATGACACGAGCATTATGTGCAGCATCTTCCATTCGACGAGCAATATCCAGTATCTTCGTAAGAGAACTTTAATCATCAACAAGTTCTAGAGCTCTTCGACGGAGACGTGTAGATGCGCATGTTTCAATTATTTGCTGTTTGATTTCTTTGTAAACATCAGCAAACTCAGAATGGGCTGCTAAATCCTGCAGACGTGTGTGGTATTGATCCACGGTTTCATTACAGAGTTGTCTGGCTCTCCTGAAGTGCATAATTTCCATTGCAGTATTTTGTCTTGGTTTGAAATGTTCTGTTAGTTTGACTTTGGCAGTTTCATAATCTTTCATAATCTAGGGGAGTACATGCAGTGAGAACATCTGCGGGAGTACATGTAGGTGAGAACATCTTGGGAAGAACATGTAGGTGAAAACATCTAAGGGAGTACGTGTAGGTGAGAACATTTTGGGGAGTACATGTAGGTGAGAACATCTAAGGGAGTACATGTAGGTGGGAACATCTAGGGGAGTACATGTAGGTGAGAACATCTAGGGGAGTACCTGTAGTGAGAACATCTAGGGAAGTACATGTAGGTGAGAAGATCTAGGGGAGTACATATAGGTGAGAACATCCAGGGGAGTATATGTAGGTGAGTACATCTAGGAGAGTACATGTAGGTGAGAACATCTAGGGGAGTACATGTAGTGAGATCATCTAGGTAAGTACATGTAGGTGAGAACATCTAGGAGAGTACATATAGGTGAGAACATCTAGGGGAGTACGTGTAGGTGATTACATCTTGGGGAGTACATGTAGGTGAGAACATCTAGGGCATTACATGTAGGTGAAAACATCTAGGGGAGAACATGTAGGTGAGAACATCTTGGGGAGTACATATAGGTGAGAACATCTATTGGAGTACGTGTAGATGAGTAAATCTAGGGGAGTACATTTAGGTGATTACATCTGGGTTAGTACATGTAGGTGAGAACATCTAGGGGAGTACATGTAGGTGAGATCATCTAGGGGAGTACACCTAGGTGAGTACATCTTGAGGTGTATATGTAGTGAGAACATCAAGGGAAGTACATGTAGGTGAGAAGATCTAGAGGAGTACATTTAGGTGAGTATATCTTGGGATGTACATATAAGTGTACATCTAGGGGAGTACAAGTAGGTGAGAACATCTAGGGGGAGTAAATGTAGGTGAGAACATCCAGGGGAGTACATTTAGGTGAGTATATCTTGGGATGTACATATAAGTGAGAACATCAAGGGGAGTATGTGTAGGTTTGAACATCTAGGGGAGTACATGCAGGTGATTACATCTAGGGAAGTACATGTAAGTGAGTACACCTAAGGGTGAGAACATGTATGTTGAGAATATTCTCAACATGTAGGTGAGAATATCATAGGGAGTACATGTAGTGAGAACATATAGGGTAGAACATGTAGGTGAGAACATTTTGGGGAGTACATGTAAGTGAGAACATCTACGGGAGTACATGTAGGTAAGAACATGTAGGGGAGTACATGTATGTGAGAACATCTTGGGGAGTACATGTAGTGAGAACATTTAGGGGAGTACATGTAGTGAGAACATCTATGGGAGAATATGTAGTGCGAACATCTAGGGGAGTACATGTAGGTGAATACATCTAGGGGAGTACATGAAATACGAATATCTAGGGGAGAACATGTAGGTGAGAACATCTAAGGGAGTACATGTAGTTGAGAACATCTTGGAGAGTACATGTAGGTGAGTACATTTAGAGGAGTACAAGTAGGTGGGAACATCTAGGGGGAGTACTTATAGGTGAGAACATCTAGGGGAATACATGTAGTGAGAATATCTAGGGGAGTACATGTTGATGAGTACATTTAGAGGAGTACATGTAGGTGAGAACATCTAGGGAGTACATGTAATGAGAACATCTAGGGGAGTACATGTAAGTGAATAAGCTCTAGGGGAGGATATATAGGTGAGAACATCTATGGGAGTATATGTAGGTGAATACATCTTGGAGTGTATATGCAGGTGAGAACCTCTAGGGGATTACATGTAGATGAGAACATCTAGGGGAGTACATGTAGTGAGAATATCTAGGGGAGTACATGTAGGTGAGAACATCTTGGGGAGTACATGTTGGTGAGTACATTTAGAGGAGTACATGTAGGTCAGAACATCTAGGGAGTACATGTAGTGAGAACATCTAGGGGAGTACATGTAAGTGAGAACATCTAGGGGAGTACATATAGGTGAGTACATCTATGGGAGTATATGTAGGTGAGAACCTCTAGGGGGTTACATGTAGATGAGAACATCTAGGGGAGTACTTGTAGTGAGAATATCTAGGGGAGTACATGTAGGAGAGTAGATCTTGGGGAGTACATGTAGGTAAGTACATTTAGAGGAGGACATGTAGGTGGGAACGTCTAGGGGAGTACTTGCAGGTGAGAATATCTAGGGGAGTACATGTAGTGAGAATATCTAGGGGAGTACATGTAGGTGAATACATCTTGGGGAGTACATGTAGTGAGAATATCTAGGGGAGTACATGTAGGTGAATACATCTTGGGGAGTACATGTAGGTGAATTCATCTAGCGGAGTACATGTAGGTGTGTACATCTTGAGGAGTGCATGTATGTGGGAACGTCTAGGAAAGAACATGTTTTGCTTTGTACATGGAGGTGGAAACATCTAGAGGAGTACATGTAGGAGGGAACATCTAGTCGAGTATATGTAGGTGAAAACATCTGGAGGAGTACATTAAATGAGAACATCTAGGGGAGTACATGTAGTGAGAATATCTAGTGGAGTACATGTAGGTGAGCACATCTAAGGGAGTACATGTAGAGAGAATATCTAGGGAAGTACATGTAGTGAGAACATCTAGGGGATTACATGTAGGTGAGAACATCTAGAGGAGTACATGTAGTGAGAATATCTATGGGAGTAAATGTAGGTAAGAACATCTTGGGGAGTACATGTAGGTGAGAACATCTAGAGGTGAACATGTAAGTGAGAACATCATAGGGAGTACATGTATTGCTTACAGCTAGGGGAGTACATGTAGGTGAGTACATCTAGGGAAGTACATGACGGTGAGTACATCTAGGGGAGTACATGGAGGTGGGAACATCTAGAGGAGTACATGTAGGAGGGAACATCAAGGCGAGTATATGTAGGTGAGAACATCTGAAAGATTACATTATGTGAGAACATCTTGGGGAGTACATGTAGGTGAAAACATCTATGGGAATACATGTAGGTGAGAACATCTTGAGGAGAACATGTTGGTGAATACATTTAGAGAAGTACATGTAGGTGGGAACATCTAGGGGGAGAACATGTAGGTGAGAACATCTAAGGGGAGTACATGCAGTGAGAACATGTAGGTGAGAACATCTAAAGGGAGTACATGCAGTGAGAACATCTAGGGAAGTACATGCAGGTGAGAACATCTAGGGGAGTACATAACGGTGAGAACATCTAGGGGAGTATATGTAGGTGAGAAAATCTAAGGGAGTACATTTAGAGGAGTACATGTAGGTGGGAACATCTAGGGGAGTACATGTAGGTGACTACATCTTAGGGAGTGCATGTTGTGAGAATATCTAGAGGAGTACATGTAGGTGAGAACATCTATGGGAGTATATGTAGTGAGAACATCTAGGGGAGTACATGTAGGTAAGTACATCTAGGGGACTACATGTAGTGAGAATATCAAGGGGAGTGTATGTAGGTGAGTACATCTAGGTTAGTATATGTAGTGAAAACATCTAGAGAAGTACATGCAGGTAAGTACATCTAGAGGAGTACATGTAGGAGGGAAAATTTAGGCGAGTATATGTAGGTAGGAACATATGAAGGAGTACATTAAGTGAAAACATCTTGGAGAGTACATGTAGTGAGAATATCTAGTAGAGTACATATAGGTGAGTATATCTAGCGGAGTACATGTAGTGAGAATATCTAGGGAAGTACATGTAGTGAGAATCTCTAGGGGATTACATGTAGGTGATAACTTCTAGGGGAGTACATGTAGTGAGAATATCTAGGGGAGTACATAATGGTGAGAACATTTGGGGATTACATGTAAGTGAGAATAACTAAGGGAATACATGTAGGTGAGAAAATCTTGTGGAGTACACGTAGGTGAGTACATTTAGAGGAGTACATGTAAGTGGGAACGTCTAGGGGAGTACTTACAGGTGAGAACATCTAGGAGAGTACATGTAGTGCGAATATCTAGCGGAGTACCTGTACGTGAGAACATCTTGGGGAGTACATGTAGGTGAGAACATCTAAGGGAGTACATGTAGGTGAGAACATCTTGGGGAGTACATGTTGGTGAGTACATTTAGAGGAGAACATGTAGGTGAGAACATCTAGGGGAGTACATGTTGGAAAAAATATCTAGGGGAGTGCATGTAGGTGGGAACCTTGAGGGAAATAAATGTAGGTGAGAACATCTAGGGAGAACATTAAGGTGAGAACATCTTGGGAAGTACATGTAGTGAGAAAATCTAGGGGAGTACATGTAGTGAGAAAATCTAGGGGAGTACATGTAGGTGAGTACATCATGAGGAGTACATGTAGGTGAATACATCTAGGAGACTACATGTAGGTGAGTACATCATGGGGAGTACATGTAGGTGAAAACATCTAGGGGTGAACATGAAAGTGAGAACATCATAGGGAGTACATGTATTGCGAACATCTAGGGGAGTACATGTAGGTGAGTACATCTAGGGAAGTACAAGTAGGTGAGTACATCTAGGGGAGTACATGGAGGGGGGCAACATCTTTAGGAGTACATGTAGGAGGGAACATCTAGGCGAGTATATGTAGGTGAGAACATCTGGAGGAGTACATGTAGTGAGAACATGTAGTGCAGTACGTGTATGTGAGTTTATCTAGGTGAGTACATGTAGTGAGAATATCTAGGGGAGTGCATGTAGTGAAAACATCTAGGTGATTACATGTAGGTGAGAATATCTAGGGGGAGTACATGTAGGTGAGAACATCTTGGGGAGTAAATGTAGGTGAGAACATTTTGGGGAGTAAATGTAGATGAGAACATCTAATTGAGTACATGTGGGCGAGTACATCTAGTGTAGTGCATATTGGTGAGAACATCAAGGGGAGTACATGTAGGTTGGAACATCTAGGGGAGTACATGTTGGTGAGAACATCTTGGGGAGTACATGTAGATGAGAACATCTTGGGGAGTACATGTAGTGCGAACATTTAGGGAAGTACATGTAGTGAGAGCACCTAGGGGAGCACACGTAGTTGAGAACATCTAGGCGAGTACATGTAGATGAGAACATCTATGGGAGTATATGTAAGGCGAACATTTAGGGGAGACCATGTAGGTGAGAATATCTAGGGGAGTACAATTAGGTGGGAACATTGAGGGAAGTACATGTTAGTAAGTACATCTAGGGGAGTATATGTAGTGAGAACCTCTAGGGAAGTACATGTAGGTGAGTTCCTCTAGGAGAGTACATGTAGTGAGATCATCTAGTAAAGTGCATGTAGGTGAGTACAGCTAGAGGAGTACATGTAGGAGGGAACATCTAGGGGGAGTACATGTAGATGAGTACATGTTGAGGTGTATACACTGGTGAGTACATTTAGGGGAGTACATGTAGGTGAGAACACCTTGCGGAGTACATGTAGGAGAACATCTAGGGGAGAACATGTAGGTCAGAACATCTTGGGGAGTATATGTAGTGAGAAAAACTAGGGAAGTACATGTAGGTGAATACATCCAGCGGAGTACATGTAGGTGAGAACATATATGGAAGTACATGTAGTGAGAATATCACTACACTAAAGGGGAGTACATCTAGGGAAATACATGAAAGTGAGTTCACCTAGGGGAATACATGAAGGTGAGAATATCTTGGGGAGTACACGTAGGAGAGTACATCTAAAGGAGTACATTTAGGTTGGAACATCTAGGGGGAAGTACATCTTTTTGAGTACATCTTTGGGAGTACATATAGGTGAGTACATCTAGGGGAGTACATGTAGGTGAGTTCATCTTGGGGAGTACATGTAGGTGAGAACCTCTAGGGGAGTTCATGTAGGTGACAATATCTAGGGGAGTACACGTAGGGGGGAACATTGAGGGAAGTACATGTAGATGAGTACATCTAGGGAACAACATGTAGGTGAGTTCCTCTAGGGGAGTACATGTAGTGAGAACATCTAGGGAAGATCATGTAGGAGAGTACATCTAGGGGGGGAGTACATGTAGGTTTGTACATCTTGGGGAGTACATATAGGTGCGAACATCTAGGGGAGTATATGTAGGTGAGTACATCTTGGGGAGTACATCTAGTGACAACATCTAGAGAAGTACATGTAGGTGAGAACATTTAGGAGAGTACATGTAGGTGAGAACATCTATGGGAGTACATGTATTGAGAACATCTAGGGGAGTACATGTAGGTGAGTATATCTAGGGGAGTATATGTAAGTGAGTACATCTAGGGTAGTACATGGAGGTGGAAACATCTAGAGGAGTACATGTAGGTTGGAACATCTTGGGGAGTACGTAAAGGTAAGTACATATAGGGAGAACATGTAGGGGAGAACATCTAAAGGAGTACATGAAGGTACTTGGGGAGTACATGTAGTGAGAACCTCTTGGGGAGTACATGTAGGTGAGTACATCTAGGGGAGTACATGTAAGTGAAAACATCTAGGGGAGTACATGTAAGTGGGAACATTGAGGGAAGTACATGTAGGTGAGTACATCTTGGAAAGTACATATAGTGAGAATATCTAGGGAAGTACATGTAGGTGAGAATATCTAGGAGTACATGTAAGTGGGAACATTGAGGGAAGTACATGTAGGTGAGTACATCTACGGGAGTGCATGTAGTGAGAACATCTAGGGAAGAACATGTAGGTTAATACCTATAGGGGGAGTACATTTAGGTGGGAACATCTAAGGGGAAAACAAGTAGGTGAGTACATCTTAGGGAGTACATGTATGTGAGCACATCTTGGGGAGTAAATATAGGTGAGAACATCTATGGGAGTACATGTAGGTGAGAATATCTAGGGGAGTACAAGTAGGTGGGAACATTGAGGGAAGTACATGTAGGTGAGTACATCTAGGGGAGTATGTGTAATGAGAACCTCTAAGGAAGTACATGTGGGTGAGTTCCTCTAGGAGAGTACATGTAGTGAGATCATCTAGTAAAGTGCATGTAGGTGAGTACAGCTAGAGGAGTACATGTAGGAGGGAACATCTAGGGGGAGTACATGTAGATGAGTACATGTTGAGGTGTATACATTGGTGAGTACATTTAGGGGAGTACATGTAGGTGAGTACACCTTGCGGAGTACATGTAGGAGAACATCTAGGGGAGAACATGTAGGTCAGAACATCTTGGGGAGTATATGTAGGTAAGAACATCTAGGGGGAGTAAATGTAGGTGAGAACTTCTAAGGGGAGTGCATGTAGGTGAGTACATCTTGGGAAGTACATATAGGTGAGTACATCAAGAAGAGTACATGTAGGTGAGTACATCCTGGTAAGTGTAAGTGTACATGTATGTGAGTACACCTAAGGGAATACAAATAGGTGAGAATATCTTAGGGAGTACATGTAAGGAGAACATATAGGGAAAAACATGTAGGTGAGAACATCTTGGGGAGTACATATAAGTAAGTACATCTACGGGAGTACATGTAGTGAGAACATCTAGGGGATTATATGTAGGTGAGAACATCTAGGGGAGTAAATGTATGTGAGAACATCTATGGGAGTATATGTAGTGTGAACATCTTGGGCAGTACATGTAGGTGAATACATCTAGGGGAGTACATGTAGCGAAAATATCTAGGGGAGTACGTGTAGTGAGAACCTCTAGGAAAGTACATGTAGGTGAGAACATCATGGGGAGTACATGAAGGTGAGTACATTTAGAGGAGTACATGTAGGTGAGAACATCTAGTGGAGTACATGTAGTGAGAACATCTAGTAAAGTGCATGTAAGTGAGTACAGCTAGAGGAGTACATGTAGGTGGGAACATCTATGGGGAGTACATGTATGAGAGTAAGTATTGAGGTGTACGCGTAGGTGAGTACATATTAGGGAGTACATGTAGTGAGAATATCTAGGGGAGTACATGTAGTGAGAATATCTAGGGGAGTACATGTAGGTGAGAACATCTTGGGGAGTACATGTAGTGAGAACCTCTAGGAAAGTACATGTAGGTGAGAACATCATGGGGAGTACATGAAGGTGAGTACATTTAGAGGAGTACATGTAGGTGAGAACATCTAGTGGAGTACATGTAGTGAGAACATCTAGGGGGAGTACATGTAAGTGAGAACATCTAGGGGAGTACATATAAGTGAGAACTTCTAGGAGAGTATTTGTAGGTGAGTACATCTAGGGTAGTACATGTAGGTGAGAACATCTAGGGGAGTACATGTAGGTGAGAACATTAAGGGGAGAACATGTTGGTGAGAACATCTTGGGGAGTACATGAAGGTGAGTACATTTAGATGAGTACATACAGATATGAATATCTAGGGGAGTACATGTAGGTGAGAACATCAAGGGGAGTGCATGTAGTGAGAATATCTGGGGGAGTACATGTAGGTGAGTACATCAAGGGGAGTACATTTAGGTGAGAACATCTAGGGGAGTACATGTAGGTGAGAACATATAGGGGAGAACATGTTGGTGAGTACATCATGGGGAGTACATATAGGTGAGAACATATAGCGGAGAACATGAAGGTGGGAACATCTAGGGGGAATACATGTTGGTGAGTACATATTGAGGTGTAAACGTAGCTAAGTACATATAGGGGAGTACTTGTAGGTGAGTACACCTTGGTGAGTACATGTAGAAGAACATCTAGGGTAGAACATGTAATTGAGAACATCTTGGGGAGTATATGTAGTGAGGAAATCTAAGGGAGTACATGTAGGAGAGTACATCTTGGGGAGTACATTTAGGTGAATACATCTAGCGGAGTACATGTAGGTGTGTACATCTTGGGGAGTACATATAGGTGAGAACATCTAGGGGAGTACGTGTAGATGTGTAAATCCTGGGGAGTATATGTAGGTGAATTCTTCTTGGGGTGTATATGTAGTGAGAACGACTAGGGGAGAACTTGTAGATGAGTACATCTAGGCGAGTACATGTAGGTGAGAACATCTAGGGGAGTACATGTAGGTGAGAACATCTAGGGAAGTACATGTAATTGAGTATATCTTGGGGTGTATATGTAGTGAGAACATCTAGGGGAAGTATATGTAGTTGAGAACATCTAGGGGAGTACATGTAGGTGAGTACATCAAGGGGAGTACATGTAGGTTTGAACATCTAGGGGAGTACATGTAGGTGAGTACATCTAAGGGAGAACATGTAGGTGAGAACATCTAAGGGAGTACATGTAGGTGAGAACATCTTGGGGACTACATGTAGTGAGAACATCTAGGGGAAAACATGAAAGTGAGAAGATCTAGGGGAGTACATGTAGGTGAGAACATCTATTGAAGTATATGTAGTGTGAACATCTAGGGGAGTACATGTAGTGAGGATATCTAGAGGAGTACATGTAGGTGGGAACATTGAGGGAAGTACATGTATTTGAGTTCCTCTAGGGGAGTACATGTAGTGAGAACATCTAGTACAGTGTATGTAGGTGAGTACAACTAGCGGAGAACATGATGGTGGGTACATCTAGAGGGAGTACATGTAGATGAGTACATATTGAGGGGTACACGTAGGTGAGCAAATATAGGGAAGTACATGTAGGTGAGTACACCTTGGTGAGTACATGTAGATGA
Organism: Procambarus clarkii; assembly: GCF_040958095.1. NCBI lineage: Eukaryota > Metazoa > Arthropoda > Malacostraca > Decapoda > Cambaridae > Procambarus > Procambarus clarkii. The sequence continues at coordinate 7,571,706 of NC_091215.1, read as the reverse complement.
ACATCATGGGGAGTACATGTAGGTGAGTACATCTTGGGGAGTATATGTAGTGAGAACATCATGGGGAGTACATGTAGGTGAGTACATCTTGGGGTGTATATGTATGGGAGTATATGTAGGTGAGTACATCTAAGAGAGTACATGTAGGTGTGTACATCTTGGGGAATACATGTAGTGACAACATCAAATGGAGTACATGTAGGTGAGAACATGTAGGGGAGTACATGTAGGTGAGAACATCTATGGGAGTACAAGAAGTGAGAACATCTAGGGGAGTACATGTAGGTGAGTACATCTAGGGGACTACATGTAGTGAGAATATCTAGGGGGGTACATGAAGGTGTTAACATCTAGGGGAGTGCATGTAGGTGAGTACATCTAGGTTAGTATATGTTGAGAAAACACCTAGAGGAGTTCATGTAGGAGGGAACATCTAGGCGAGTATATGTAGGTGAGAACATATGAGGAATACATTGGGTGAGAACATCTAGGGGAGTACATGTATTGAGACTATCTAGTGGAGTACATGTAGGTGAGTACATCTAAGGGGTACATGTAGTGAGAATATCTAGGTGAGTACATGTAGTGAGAATATGTAGAGAAGTATATGTAGTGAGAACATCTAGGGGATTACATGTAGGCGAGGACATCTAGGGAAGTACATGTAGTGAGAATATCTAGGGGAGTACATATAGGTGAGAACATCTTGGGGAGTACATGTAGGTGAGATCATCTAAGAGAGTACATGTAGGTGAGAACATCTTGGGGAGTACATGTAGGTGAGTACATTTAGAGGAGTACATGTAGGTGAGTACATTTAGAGGAGTACATGTGATGGGAATATCTAGGGGAAGTTCACGTAGGTGAGAACATCTTGGGGAGTACATGATTGTGAGTACATATAGAGGAGTACATGTAGGTGAGAACATCTAGGGGAGTACATGTAGGTGAGAACATCTAGGGGAGTACATGTAAGTGAGAACATCTAGGGGAGTACATGTATTGAGACTATCTAGTGGAGTACATGTAGGTGAGTACATCTAGGGGAGTACATGTAGGTCTGTAAATATTGGGAAGAACATGTAGGTGAGTACATCTAGCGAAGTACATGTAGGTGTGTACATCTTGGGGAGTACATGTAGGTGGGAACATCAAGGGGAGTACATGTAGGTGAGAACATTTTGGGGAGTACATGTAGGTGAATACATCTAGGTGAGTACATGTAGGTGAGATGGGATCATGTACAATTGCCAGCTGATGTAAGTGGGCAGGTAGAATTTCCATCACAAGGTCGTCGGATGCTGATAAGGAGGACAGGAAGGCTGGAACAGCGATTTGCGTTGCTGTTCGAACTCCGAGGCCCCCAAGTCTTACGGGAAGAGAGGCTTGTTTCCACTGTAGGTCGTCGAGAGAGAGGTAAAGGGCTTTTTCTAGCATTGATTTCAGTAACCGGTCATACTCACTTAGTTTTTGGCTACTGTAAGATGGTGAACACCTCAGAAAGTAGGTTAACCTGGGGAGGGACAGACATCTGGTGATGAGGTAGAGTGCATCATGAGCATCAATATCCTCAATCCTCCCATCCATCCTCTTAAGGTCGGCGATTTTCTTATCAAGGACCTCATCGATGGCTTTCAACCCCAGAGGAGCTCCTAGGAGTGTGCTGTCTTCAGGTTTAGTTGTATGGATATTTGGCAGAAGACCGTCTATTCTCTCTACGATGCCCTGGTTGGAACATATTATTTCATATTTATAAGGGTTCAGGGTGAGGCCTAAAACTGCACCTTGCTCCTGGATTTTTCTGATGTCCTCCAGGATTGAGTCTTGGGAACCAGCTAGGGTACCATCATCCAAGAACCAGATGTTAAGCTCGCTGGACAGGACCTCTGTGACTTGTTTGACGACTAAGCAGAAAAGGAGAGGAGCAAGGGGGTCACCCTGTTGGACGCCTTCTCGCGAGTCAATTTCATGTTCGCCAAAAAGTAGCTTAAGATCCATACTGTAGCATGAATGTACAAAAGGGTAGAGGGAAAGGAAATGACTATGAACCGCATGGAGTACAGCTTCCCTCCGCACCAAATTGAAGGCATTTTTTAAATCTAGCTTGATAAGGGCCTTATCGTCTGTGATGTTGGCGATGAAGGCTCGAGCTGCATGGGCTGCCGCCTCACACCCTTGTGGAATGCCGAACCCGAGCTGTTTTGGCTTCAGCATGTTGGCCGCTGCATCACTAACTGTTCTTGCAGCTGCCTTTGCGACGAGACGCCGGAGAGAATTGCCCTCAGTTATTGGCCTGATTTCTCCATATTTTTTCTTTAGAGCACAGAGAGATGCTCCAAAAAAGATAGGTCTTATGGTCTCTGGTATGTTGCCAGCTAGACATGTGTTGGTGAATCTGGTTAGTTCCACCAAGAGGTTCTTTGCAATGTCACCCAGTGCAGGGTTGAGCATTTGCTTGAGGTGGTTGTGTTTTAATCCTGTAAACCCACCTGCTGATCCTGTAGGGAAGGACATGGCTGCTTTATGGACCACAGATTCAGCCACCCAGAGAGGTTCTGCTCCGGTAGCCCCCACTTGTACAATGTCGTCCTCACGCGGAACCCTGGGTGGGTGTTTCTCCCTTAGGGCTTGAGCTGTTGCGGCATCTCTGTTGGCAATTGAGTCCTCACTGGTGATGACTCTTATTGCGCCAATAGTGTTTCTTTCTTCTATTTTCTTGGTGACTGATATTCTGATTTTTGATGTCTCGGATATGGCACTATTGCTCTTCCTGCCGTGGGTGTTTCTCGCGCGAGTGGGAAGGCGCACCTGGTTGTCCTCCCTGGGAAAATCATTTATAGCTTTGATGACTGAGGCAGCTAAGGTTTTGTCTCTCCTTGCAGGGGTGGCTAGACATATGTTGCCAAACAATAGGAGGTTGTGCCATGCTTGGGTCGTTTCATGAGAGTCGTTGACCTTTCTCAGGAGGGCAGATAATTTGGCTGCTGCATGGGAATGGGCTGCTTTAGGGATGTGTTGCAGGTTCTGGCTGATGTTGCTTTGATAGCTTCTAATAAATTTTCTGTAGGAATGAAGGTCTGGGAGGTGTTTTGTCTTACGGGCTGTGTGGGCTGTTGACTGGTGTTCTCCTTGGGAGGGCGCCCAGAACCCAAACACATGGCTCCGTTGTGTAATGAATGCGCACATTATCGTCACTCAACCGGATATAGCATACCTGGTCACACGTAGGCACTTCCGGCCACTCCCACGCCTGCTTGGTGTATTCACGGTGAATATGGTTGAGTCTTGGTACGGTGAGGCCAAGATTTCTCAAGGTATTGGCTGAGAAGGCAGCAGCTCCTCCGCCACACGTCTGTCCCCTAGGCCTCTCTATCACTCACTATATATATATATATATATATATATATATATATATATATATATATATATATATATATATATATATATGTGTGTGTGTGTGTGTGTGTGTGTGTATATCACAAAAATAAACACGTGACAATGTCAGACCACGGAGGAAAAATGAAACAGGAATTTCCTTAAGTACTTTCGTATATTAATACATCTTCAGGAGTGCTCTCCTTCTGAAGATGTATTAATATACGAAAGTACTTAAGGAAATTCCTGTTTCGTTTTTCCTCCGTGGTCTGACATTGTCATATATATATATATATATATATATATATATATATATATATATATATATATATATATATATATATATATATATATATTTATATATATATATATATATATATATATATATATATATATATATATATATATATATATATATATATATATATATATATATATATATATATATATATATATATATATATATATATATACATGGTGTGGGTTGGTGTGGGACTACACTTGCGTTTCAACTTTAACCAATACCTATGTTGACTTCAGTGCTACACAAGCAGGAGGAGCTGCCAATCACCGGGAAGCGGTCAAGTCACGTCAATACAGAGACCTTGAGCACCACTACAATTTTGTCCCCATTGCCTCAGAGACACTTGGTGCCTGGGGTAAAAGTACTGCTAGCTTTTTGAAGGAGTTGGGGTCTAAGCTAATCGAAACAACTAGAGACCCTACAGCTGCCAGTTTTCTTTTTCAGCACCTTAGTGTGGCAATCCAGAGTGGAAATGCTCACTGCATTCATGGTTCCTGCCCGCCATCTGAGGAGCTGGCGGAGCTATTCAACTTATGACAAGCAGCCTTGTACCCTGCATGTAATCAATATTGTAACTTTTTTTTGTGTAATGACATTTTTAAATAAAGTTAGATAAATATAAACCCATACGAAAAGAATAGGGGTGGTAGGAGAAGAAAATGTCAAAGTGTTCAGTGAGGATCCACAAGGTTTTCTCTGAGAACTCTTTATTTTCTTCTCCGAGGCTATGGGTCCCTACACTTGCACCGGAGGTGGTACCTGTGGTGTTTGTGTGTTACTGACGAGGTCTTGGTTGTAGGGTTGATACTAAAGTCATGGCTTGGTTACTGACTTTAATACTTATAAACGATTACATGACTAGCTGCTTCCAAGCTGGTAGCGTCCTGTACGCTCTCTGTTTACCTTCTCTCGGCATCTGAGCCGCAGCACATAGAAAACGGATGGTACCGTTTTCTGTGAACATGACATCCCTCCTTTTCTTTAAAAAGAATGAATATAGGATGTCTACCATGACGTTTAGGACGAGAGTCCCCAAATACAATAACATCCCTTGATGAATTGTTTATTGAGTTATAGCTCGTTTTTTTCTTTTTCCTTTGTATGACTTTTCACCTCATCATTTTCTACACTAGTTGGAATCACTTTGAAGTAGGCCATATTACGTGTTATACTATGATCTCTATTACTCGCTGTTACCATAGTTCCTTTTACACTAATCACTTTATATGGTTTTGTATCATACAGCATATCTAGCTTTCCCTCGTTTTTCTTTTTAACTAGAACAGTATCTCCAACCTTTATGAATTGTTCCTTTGCACGTTGATCATGAGCAATTTTCATTTTGCCCTTGGCTAGTGCATCCTTCTGAGCGAGACGTTTATCCGTAACCTCGGCTGGCATGACGGGTAGTGAGATCCTCATAGGACGTCCAAATAAAAGTTCGCCAGGCGACTTGCCCAGTGTTCCATGTGGTGTTGCACGGTAGTTCCTGAGAAAAGCATACATAGCTTGTTTCCAGGATCGTCCTTCGGCATGAGCACAGCGTACCACTTTCATGAGAGGTTGCATGAATCTCTCAACTTCTCCATTTGCTTGAGGATGTAGTGGCATCACACGGCGGTGTTTGAATCCAATATGCTCAGCAAAGTTGACGAAGTCTTGTCCATTGAATGGCAGTCCATTGTTCGTCTTGACAACTTCAGGAATGCCAAAGTTTGAAAAGATCTTGTCGAGTTTCGGGATGACAGCCTTTGCAGATGTGGAAGTGATGATTTCTACTTCTGGATAACGTGAGTGATCATTAATGACTACCATCAAGTACTCTCCAGTTGGGAGCGGTCCGCAGAAGTCCATCGATACTTCCGTCCATGGTGCAGCAGGTAGTGGTGAAGGTTGTAGAGGTGTTGGTCTTGAAGTATCCACTGCAGCTTGGCAAGGGACACAGGCATCATGCATGTCCTTTGCTTGACGATCAATGCAAAGAAACCACACCTTTTCTTGTAGCAGCTGTTTGGTCCTAACAAGACCTTGGTGTCCTTGATGTGCAAGCTTCAGAGCACGTTGCTGGAGAACAGCTGGAATGACGATACGAGTACCTCGCAGCACGGTGTCGCGTTGTTGCGTAACACTTAATTCTGTCTGGATGCGTTCAAGTTCTTTGAATGCATCTTGGTCAACTCCTGAGGGTGGGATGCGTGGAAACTTTTTCTTAGACAATGCATCCACTGTTGCTTGCAGAGTTGGGTCCTCCAGGGTTGCAGTACGGATTTCATCAAAAGTGAGAGCCTTAGGGACTGCATCACAGGTTACAGAGCGTACATATTCCTCGGCAACTTGCTGATGCTTGGTGATGGTGAAACTATTGGCAGGATGTCGACTGATGTAATCAGCGGGATTGCCTGCACCCGGCTTGTACTTCACCGTAAAGTTGTATGGTTGGAGACGAAGAGCCCATCTCTCAATGCGAGCTGGTGGTTTGGACTTTGGATTATTGAAGATGGTCTCCAAAGGTTTGTGATCAGTGACTATCGTGGTGAAGGGTGCACCAAGTAGATGCACATTGAAGTGTTCACATCCCCATAAAAGAGCAAGAGCTTCCTTCTCTGTCTGACTGTATCGTTGCTCAACATCAGTGAGAGAACGGCTGGCGTAGGCAATTACTACTCTGGAATCTGGTTGACCAGGTTTGTGTTGGGCTAAAACAGCACCTAAACCAACAGGACTAGCATCCACCGCTGACTCAGTGTCCATTGATGGATCAAAGTACGCAGCAGTCGCACTCTATACTAGTGCATCTTTCACAGCATCAAATGCATTTTGTTCGATATCGCTCCAGTCCCATGATGCATTTTTCTTCAGGAGCTCACGTAGAGGCTTCGTAATGGTAGCAAAATCTGGAATGAAGCGAGAACAGTAGTTTGCCATTCCCAGAATACTATGTACTTCAGTGGACGTTGAAGGAGGTGCAACATTCTTGATATCTGCAACTTTCTTAGGATCTGGAGACAGACCTTTGTCACTAAGTACATGTCCAAAGAATTCAATTTTATGTTGATTGAACTCACACTTTGCTCGGCTTAGCGTCAGATTCTTTTCTCGTAAGCGTTGCAATGTTGCACGAAGAGCTTTGTCGTGTTCAGCTTGGGTACGGCCATAAACAATGATGTCATCAGACATGTTATCAGCATTAGGTATATCTTGCAATACCTGGCTGATGATGTGCTGGAATACCTCAGCAGCACTGTTAATACCAAAACTCAGGCGCTTGTACCTATACAGACCTCGATGTGTCGTAAACGTTGTGATGAATCGACTCTCATCATCAAGTTCAAGCTGATGATAGCCCTTGTTTAAATCTAACTTGCTAAATACAGTTGCACCATTCAAGCGGTAGATCATATCATCTACAGTGGGTGTAGGATGGCGTTCACGCATTATTGCCTTGTTGGGAACACGCATGTCCACACAAATGCGTATCTCATCTGGATTCTTCGGCTTTGGTGGAGTGACAATTGGGCTTACCCATGGTGTTGGGCCTGTTACTGGTTCAATGATATCTAGTTCCATCAGCCTATCCAGTTCGGCATCGACTTTCTTGCGAGTATGGAATGGTTGTCGGCGATGTGGTTGGGCAACTGGAATTACATCTGGGTTGATATGCAGATGTACTTTGCTATAAGTATAACAACCTATGGATTCAAATCGATCAGAAAATTCAGCAACAATACCATCAACATTGTTTGCAGATTCCACTGCTACAGCATTAGAAAGCTGAAGTAGCCCCAATTTGGTTGAAGTCTTGTAACTGAGTAGAGACTCCTTTGCATTCCTAACAACATGGAATGTAGTAATGAGCATTGCATTCTTTGACTTAATCTCTGCAGTGAAAGTTCCAATCACTGGCAAGGCTACCTTTGAAGCATAGGCAGTGGCTTTGCCATTATAGTTTTCAAGCTTAGGGAACTGTTTTGTTAAATTTCTCATAGTGACATTCAGCAATGGTATCAATGTTTGATCCAGAGTCAATGAGAACTTTGAAACAAATACCAGCAATGTATACTATAGTCTCTGGGTTGTTTGGGAGATCATTCCATTCTGTGATTGATTGTACTCCATAAATATAATCACATTCACTGTCATCTGAGACTGGTTGTAATGAAATGTTGTCTTGTACATTATTAACATTCTGGATATGAGGTGCAATATTGTGTTTACCACCTCGACCCCTATGACCTGATCCTCGTACAGTGCTTTTATTCATTGACTGTGTTTTTTTTTAGTGCGGAACGACACATAGCACCAAAATGACCTAGTTTTCCACACTCATAGCACTTCTTACCTTGAGCAGGACAAACATTATCTTGGTGTGGGTAGTCTCCTCCACAATTGTAACATTTATTGTTGACACCCTCTGATTTGGGTCGTTGTGACTGCTTGAGTCTTGTTCCATGACTCCAGTTGTGATGTGGTTCTCAGCTCAATTTGCTGTTAGGTTTGGCATGATATCTTCTTTGATCACGGTGCCCTCCCTGAACCTTACGTACATCATTACTGTTAGTAACAGTGGCAGAACCGTTGTTGGCACTGCACTCCATGACACGAGCATTATGTGCAGCATCTTCCATTCGACGAGCAATATCCAGTATCTTCGTAAGAGAACTTTAATCATCAACAAGTTCTAGAGCTCTTCGACGGAGACGTGTAGATGCGCATGTTTCAATTATTTGCTGTTTGATTTCTTTGTAAACATCAGCAAACTCAGAATGGGCTGCTAAATCCTGCAGACGTGTGTGGTATTGATCCACGGTTTCATTACAGAGTTGTCTGGCTCTCCTGAAGTGCATAATTTCCATTGCAGTATTTTGTCTTGGTTTGAAATGTTCTGTTAGTTTGACTTTGGCAGTTTCATAATCTTTGGCACTACCAGTGTCTTTCAGTGTGTCAAAGATGTCACAAACTCGATCACCTACATAGTGAAGTAGAAAGGCACGCTTTCTTTCAGCACTTTTGATGTCAGAAACTATCAACAAATTTTCAAACCTTTTAAGCTATTTGGTCCACCTCTGTCACAGGTTTGTCTGGTCACAGTCAGGATCAAATGCAGGAAACTGAGGTATATTTGCCATTTTTTACTGAATAAATGTAAACTTATCACTTAAATGTTCCTCTGAATATTAAACACTTGCTGCACTGTATATGTTAGTTAAGAATTCACTGTAATTACTTTAATTTTGCAAAGCACACAAGAATTTTAATGCAAAAGTTCACAACAGTGCACAATATAGCACCAACTGACTTCTTATCTAGCCTTTGTGTACATGTGTTGTTCCTACTCACAGCAGCACAGCAGTTGTTAGCAGTTGGCACAGCAGTTGTTAGCAGTTGGTACATCAGTTGGCAGCAGTTGGTACAGCAGTTGGTACAGCAGTTGGCAGCAGTTAGTACAGCAGTTGGTACAGCAGTTGGTACAGCAGTTGTCACAGCAGTCAGTTCACAGCGTGAAGAATTGTACCACAGAGCGCGTTTCGTATACATAACATCGGGTTTTGTATCCAGCATCAAAGCGTCGTTTCGTGCACAGTGTCGGCAGATTTCCAGATTCCTCAGTACACAGCTTCAGTCAGCACATAGCATTGGTTAGCTCATAGCTTGGATAAGCACACAGCACTGGATAGCACACAGCATCGGTTAGCACACAGCATTGGTTAGCACACAGCATCGGGTATGGTGCTCACAGACAGCACGACTTCCCTCCTCCTCTAGGTGTGAGACAGCATGCTTCTCCTTGTTTTGAGCTGAACAAATACCTGCGTTCACAGTTCATCCTCGTCGCCAATGTGGTGTTGTGTGTAGCTGAGGAAGTCTTGGTTGTAGGGTTGATACAAAGCCATTGCTTGGTTACTGACTTTAATACTTGAACTGATACATGACTAGTAGCTACCAAGCTTGGCGGGCGTCCTGTACGCTCTCTGTTGTTTATCCCCTGCTCGCCTCTGAGCCACAACACACACAAACGGATGGTACCGTTTTCTATGAACATGACAGTATCTTACTAATTCAGGACTCCAGGCTTATGGTGTGGGGAAAGCCATATGTCCGTCTTGGTAGGTACACACTACTGGTGTATGCCATTGTTGTTGACAAGATCCTGTCTGACCTACATGTAATTGGTCTTGAGCGACCGCAAGACATCTTCAAAAAAATGGGGTGAAATTGGATGAACTGTAAGTCCATTCTAACATCAAGGACACTGGTGTTCTGGTGGATCTGACTCTAACAACAATTACATTCTCTCGAAAAAGAGAATGCAAGGAATAAATCTCATACCTTCTGCATGAGGAAAATTAATGGGAGGTCTGGTATTGCGGTTTAACTCATCGCCTCCTGTAGATTCTGTTAAACCAACAACTGTGATAATTCCTTAAATAAGAACAGATCCGTCCCAATTACAAGTCACCCAGACGAGTGAGGAGGGTAGTAGGAACCAATTAAAAAATTGTGGGATCTCGCAACGAGAGTGATCCTATCTAATCAACCCATCCCAGATCATACAGATTCGTATCAACAGTACCCATACACGGTACAAGACGATAATGAACAATGCTGGGTCTGGCAGTCATGTGAGCTAAACCAATAACAATTACTAAGCTGTTATAATACAGCCAACAGTCAGTGAAAATCACAGATTAAGGTGGTGTATTGTTTGATATAATATGTGAAGTTTGTTAGGGGCAACATATGATTTTTTTAATGCGTGACACCATAGGTTCAATTTTATATATTCAATATAGGATGTCGTGTGATATGTTTTAATCGTGGAGTATTGTGTTATGCTATAAGTATGTTATGTTGCATGCTGTGGAAAAATTCCCCCCCCCCCTAGTTCAGTTTAATTTATATATCAATTAATTAATTAAATATACACTAGATAAAGATACTTTTCGTTGGTGTGTACAATTTACCAATATAAAATTAAGTTAGATTTACCCGAAACAGAAAGAATCGTATTTAATTCCTCCATTTACTATGGAGAAAACATGATGGCTGCATCACTAATGTACAGAATACCAAACGTATTTATGTTTGTACTTACATCTTAATACATACAGTCTGACCACTGTTTACAAAATAAAGGTCAATACCTCTTTGTTCCCATAGCGTCTGAGACGCATGGCCCCTGGGGCAAGAGTGCCTTGGGATTTCTCAAGGAATTGGGTTCCAAGCTCATTGACGTCAGCAGAGACCCAAGGGCTTCCAGTTTTTTGTTTCAGCGTCTCAGTGTGGCGATCCAGAGGGGAAATGCTTGCTGCGTCCTCGGTTCCTGTCCGGAAGCGGAGGAGCTTCAAGAGATCCATAACCTTTAGGCATTTGTCTTCTATGTTTTGTAACCTTTAAATACACAATAAAGCAAAAAAAAAAAGAAAGGGGGTGGTAGGAGAAAAGCACACAGAAACTGTATTGGAGGGGACCTACATTCCCTCCAATGCGTTATGTGTGGTTTCCTCCGAGGCTATGGGTCCCCCTTCTTCCAGCCAGAGGTGGTACTCTTTATTATTTTTTATTTAAAAAAAATTATGAGAATAAAATAAAACTAAAAAGAATTTAAATATAGCAAATTTAAATACCTTTTCTTCCAGGAATAACAGAAAATTTTATGGGACATGAATGCTCCCTGCCGAAGGAGATGAGACGCTCCACCATGGACTTCCAAGCGGGACATACGAGTGTAGCCGTGCTGGGGTTTCTTTTGTGTTAACGAAACTCCTATGATGCTACTGCTCACTGATCTCACCCATAACAAGGGAAGTGCCTCAGTCCCGTACTCACTCCTTAAAAAACAGTGTTGCCAAATAGTTACAGAGAGTATGGTTAGAAGGTAGGAAACACCAGCCCCAGGGGTAAGCACTCTAGACGAAAATATCGCAATAATTTGTTATTGAATAAAGGGAACAATATTCGTGATTTATATTATAATGTAACTTGTCAATAGTCTGATGTTCAATCTCAAAGAAGCTGAGTTTGTATTATCCAGAATAAGGATCGTCCCCAGAGAGAGACGCAATAGCCACATGTGGACAGGAGGGATGTCGGGCTCACGTGACTGACACGCGTCCCAGCTAAACCAAAAGCTCCAGTTCAGCTAAACTAACATTTATTTTCGTTATTTGAAATACCCAAATTTAGTTAATTTAAATACTCTGAGGTCTCAATAATAAGAAGTAACAGATTTATTTAAATTTGGTTATTTATATATGTAAATACCCCCATATATGTGAGGAATTATTTATATGGAGTTTTTTTTAAATATACAGTGCACTATTTTCCAAATAATAAAATATAATTTAATTGAACAAATATTTAACTGAAATTGATGTTAATGAAATCTAATATATTTAAAATAAATATTCCCTTCACAAGTAAATATTTCCCACACATGTCACTTTACATGTTCTGTAACGTGTGTCACCTTAACAATTATGTAAACTGCTTCCTGATATATATACTGCACTCTGGGGATACCTGCCATTGTCAGGCTCTGCCTGTCTTCCTTCTGTCCATCTGTCTACCAATCTATCTTTCTATTTCTTTATCTTTCCAACCAATTATCTAGCTAGCCATCAATTTATCCATCCAAATATTCACCTATTTCTCCATCTTTGCATCCATCCATTAAAATGTCCATATATTTCTCCATCTATCTATCCATTTATCTTTTCTACTAGCTATCCATCTATCTATACATGTATTTATCCATCTATCCATCCATCTTTCTATTCATCTATGTATCCATCTATTTATACATCTATTTGACAATGTGGGATTATATGGCTAAGTACATATTTAATTTGAATTTTAGTAAGTGGACTGTATATTTAAAAATCTATCCATCCTTCTATCTATCTATTCCATCTACGTATCCATCTATCTATACATCTATTTGACCATGTAGGATTATATGTGGGATATATATGTGAAAGTATATATAATAAGAATGAGCGGTCACAGTGTACTGACGTTTGAGTATCTGGTCGAAGAAGGGTTTATGAACTCAAAGAAGGGAACTGAAAACAAAATGGTGGCATTCTGAAAGGGAAACTATGTGGAGATAAGAAAATTCCTAACAGATATAACATGGGAAACAGAGCTCAGGGGAAAGACGGCCCAAGATATGATGGATTACATCACGCATAAGTGCAAAAAGGCAGAAGAAAAGTTCGTCCCAGTCAAAAAGGTAAAAAAATTAAATGCAGATGAGAATCCCACGGTTTAATTAGAGATGTAAGCTAGCAAAACAACAAAGTAAAAGAGCGTTATCTTGGTTATCTTGAAATGATTTCGGGGCTTTAGTGTCCCTGTGGCCCGGTCCTCGACCAGGCCTCCACCTCCAGGAAGCAGCCCGTGACAGCTGACTAACACCCAGGTACCTATTTTACTGCTAGGTAACAGGGGCATAGGGTGAAAGAAACTCTGCCCATTGTTTCTCGCCGGCGCCCGAGATCGAACCCGGGACCACAGGATCACAAGTTCGGTGTGCTGTCCGCTCGGTAGACCGGCTCACAGCGTGGAGAAACTAAAGAAATAACAGGACACTTGAAAGCAGAGAAGGATACTAGAGTGTCAGGAATAAATACGTCAGGGTGAGAAAAGAGGCAGAAGGGCAATATGAAAACGACATCGCAAGCAAGGAAAAGACGCAACCTAAAATACTGCAGTCACATGAGGAGAAAAACAACAGTGAAGGAACAGGTAATGAAACTGAGGATAGGGGCAGACAGATTCACTACAAACGACAAGGTAGTGTGTGAGGAACTGAATAAGAAATTCCAGGAGGTTTTCACATTAGAGCAAGGAGAAGTTCTAGAGATAAGAAAGGGAATAGTTAACCAGGTACCATTAGAGGAGTTTGGGATTACCAGTGGGGATGTAAGGAAGGTCTTGCTAGAGTTGGATGTGACAAAATCTATAGTCCCAGACGCAATCTCCTCTTGGATCCTAAGGGAAGGAGCAGCAGCACTGTGCCTACCACTCTCCATATTGTATAACAAATCACTGGTAACAGAGGAACTGCCAAAAATTTGGAAGACGGCTAATGTAGTTCCAATAAACAAGAAGGGGGATAGACAGGAGGCACTGAACTACAGGCCAGTGTCCCTAACTTGCATATCATGAAAGCTTATGGAGAAGATTATGCGAATAAAGCTAGTGGAACATCTGGAACGAAAGAACTTTCTAACACAACATCAGTATGGGTTCAGGTATGGAAAGTCCTGCCTCACAGGATTAATTGAATTCTACGACCAGGCAGCAAAAAAATCAGGCAAGCAAGAGAGAGAGAGGGTGGGCAGACTGCATATTTTTGGATTGCCAAAAAGCCTTTGACACAGTACCACACAAAAGGCTAGTGCAAAAGCTGGAGATGCAGACAGGAGTCAAAGGGAAGGTTCTCCATTGGATAAAGGAGTACCTAAGCAACAAAAGATAGCGAGTCACTGTAAGGGGTGAGGTCTCAGATAAGCGAGACGTCACCATTGGAGTCCCGCAGGGTTCAGTCCTTGGACCTATACTGTTTCTGTTATATGTAAATGATCTCCCTGAAGGTATAGAATCATTCCTCTCAATGTTTGCTGATGATGCAAAAATTATGAGGAGGATCAAAACAGAGGAAGATAGTAGGAGGCTACAAGATGACTTAGACAAACTGAATGAATGGTGCAAGAAATGGCTACTAAAGTTAAACCCGAGTATATGTAAGTTAATAAAGCTAGGCGGTGGAAATTGGAGGCCAGACACAGGATACAGAATGGGAGAAGAAGTCCTTCATGAAACAGAGAGAAAGATCTAGGTGTTGATATCACGCCAAACTTGTCTCCTGAAGACTACATCAAAAGAATAACATCTGCGGCTTATGCGAGGCAGGTAAACATTAGAACTGCCTTCAGGAACCTGTGAAAGGAATCTTTCAGAACCTTGTATACCACATATGTAAGACCAATCCTCGAGTATGCGGCCTCCTGCATGGAGCCCGTTCCTTGTCAAGCACAAGAAACTGGAAAAAGTTCAGAGGTATGTTACTAGGCTAGTCCCAGAACTAAGAGGCATGAATTACGAGGAAAGGCTGCGTGAAATGCACCTCACAACACTGGAAGACAAAAGAGTAAGGGAAGATATGATTACTATCTATAAAATTCTGATGGGAATTTACATGTTGAAAAGGATAAACTGCTTAACATGAGAGGTACGCGAACAAGGGGACACAGGAGGAAACTGAGTACCCAAATGAGCCACAGAGACGTTAGAAAGAACTTTTTCAGTGTCAGAGAGTAGTTAACAGGTGCAATGCACTAGGAAATGATGTGGTGGAGGCTGACTTCATACACAGCTTCAAATGTAGATATGATAGATCCCAATAGGCTCAGGAATCTGTACACCAGTTGATTGACAGTTGAGAGGCGGGACCAAAGGGTCAGATCTCAACCCCCGCAAGTACAACTAGGTGAGTACGAGAAATACACAGTTTATGTTAACATTCTCACTGCTTCCATGTATTCTATTTATTAATCCATCCACCTATTTATTCATCCATCTATCTATCAATCTTCTCATCTGTCTATATATCCCTCTATCCAAAAATATATCCATCAATGTATCCATCTCTCTATGCATACATATATTTGCACTGTCTATCTCCCTACTGTCTTTGTCTCTCTCTTTCTCTGTCTATCAGTCTGTATTTCTTCCCGCAGTCTGTTGTTCTGTTACTGACTGCGTGTGTCTGTCTCTGTCTTTGTATTTCTAGGTCACTCTCTGTCTGTCTGTCTGTCTGTCTGTCTGTCTGTCTGTCTGTCTGTCTCTCTCTCTCTGTCTTTGTATTTCTACGTCACTCTGTCTCTCTGTCTGTCTGTCTGTCTCTCTTTCACACTCTCTCTCTCTCTCTCTCTCTCTCTCTCTCTCTCTCTCTCTCTCTCTCTCTCTCTCTCTCTCTCTCTCTCTCTCTCTCTCTCTCTCTCTCTCTCTCTCTCTCTCTCTCTCTCTCTCTCTCTCTCTCTCTCTCTCTCTCTCTCTCTCTCTCTCTCTCTCTCTCTCTCTCTCTCTCTCTCTCTCTCTCTCTCTCTCTCTCTCTCTCTCTCTCTCTCTCTCTCTCTCTCTCTCTCTCTCTCTCTCTCTCTAATGTGTGGGTGATCGCCTTCGGGAGGAGCTTAGGAGAGCGTATGAAACACTCAACAAATAATTGTTACCCCTTACTCTGATAAAGGGCCGGTGGCTTGATAAACCTTTAAAGCTGTGGAAGAATCGTCTGTTTTATGTGAGTACGAGCAAATTATTTACAGCATGAAATTTATTTTAATTTTCCCAAGATCAGTGTATAATGATACATATTACCATAAGAAAAAAAGATTACTCTGAAGGTTGGTTTTGAAAATATTTAGCTGAGCAGACGGCTTTCATTGCCAAACATCTTAGTGGTGGTGTGAATGTGACCTTGGCATGCTTTTACCTCTTCAATTCTGACCTCCCGAACCATCCATTGTTCATCCTGTACACCCGACCATTCCCTCTGTCAATATGGACGATGCTAGTCTCAACCGTGTGGCCTCCAACGTCGAACAGCCAAACAGACAGACAGACATTCACACGTAAAGTTTGGAGTATGTAGCATGATACAAGTAATGTGTTTCCATTCAGTAAGATACATATTTTGAGTTTATATTTCTTGTGAATAATGTCACCATAAATATTAAACATTTATTGTTTTTTGGTACCATGGGGACGTTTGAGAGCATTTGTGCCATATATGGCACTGGGGGAATACCCGGAGTTGCCTGAGTCTGTCAGTCTGTCTCCACTCTGTCTATCTATCTATCCTTCTACCTATCTCTCTATTTATCTATCTATCCACCTATCTCTCTATTTGTCTATCCATTAATTTATATATCCATTAATCTATTCTTATATACATTCATCTATCCATCAATCTGTACATTTATACATCTATTCATTTATCTCTCCATCAACTCCGCCAACAATCAATATATCTGTCTATCCATCTATCTGCCCGTCTATCTCAGTCTATCTATTCATCTATATAACTACTATCTACCCATCAACCTAATTAAGAATGTATCTATTCATCTATTTTCCCATCTACCCATCTAGCAGTCCATAAATCCTTCTATCTATATTTCTTTCTGTCCACTTGTACATCAATCCATTTTCCATACATCTACTCATCTGTCTATTTATCTATACTTCTATCTACCCGTCGGTCCCTGTATCCATCAATCTATAAATCTACCTATCCATCTATCTATCCATCTATGCATCAACCTACACATCCATCCATCTCTGCATCCATGAATCCATTCATCTGCCCTTTTCTCTGTCCATTTATCTATATACATACATCCATCTTTGCATCCATCGCTCTATCCATCCATCTGTGCAGCTATCTACCCATTAATATTTCGATCTAGTTTTCTTTCTATTAATCTATCCATTTCGCTTTCTATCCACTAATCTATCCATTAATCTATCCATTAATCTATCCATCAATCTATCAATTTATCCATCTATTCATTAATCTATCCATCTAGCTCTCTATCTATCTATCTAGTAATCATTCCAGCTAGCTTTCTATTGATCTATCTATCTTTCCAACTATCTTTCTATTGATCTATCTATCTTTCCAACTAGATTTCTATTCAGGTATCTATCCATGAACCTAATTATCTTTCTATCCGTTAATCATGCCAATATATTTCCATCTACCTATCCATCTATCTTTTCTTCTATCTACCCTTCTACCTAGACAACCATTAACCCATCCATCTATTTATCTGTCTATCCATCTTTCCAGCCATATATCCATCCATTTTTGTACTGTCTGTCTCTGTCACTAGATGTCTTTGTCTCTGCCTCTCTGTGTCTGTCTGAGGAAAAATATAGT
Organism: Procambarus clarkii; assembly: GCF_040958095.1. Taxonomy (NCBI): domain Eukaryota; kingdom Metazoa; phylum Arthropoda; class Malacostraca; order Decapoda; family Cambaridae; genus Procambarus; species Procambarus clarkii. Next base: position 7,554,082 of record NC_091215.1, on the reverse strand, counting down.
TGTCTGTGTGTTGAGTGTTTATTGCGAACCTTACCTCCTGTGGAGGTTAGTTTCAATTATAAATTGTTGGTGGACACAGTGGACAATGTTTTAATGGAATAAATCTACAGCTGATATCTGGGAGGCCGCGAGTCACCAGTAATACTCCGCCCAGCAAAGTAGTACCTTCTCAGCTGGAGATTCTTAGGAATAATGTGAACCGGAATAGCCTAACTATGTGAGGGAAAAATGGACTCAGTCAAAAATCATGCATGGGGAATATGGTAAATAATGTCAATAAAGGGTTTGGTTGAAAATGAAAAGCATAGAGTATTAAGGGGAGATGAAGCAAGAGCGGTGGACGCCATCTTGACTTGATGGGAGGTGTATCTTGTTCGACCAGACCTTGCTAACTGAGGGCTTGTCTCCGGCCGTATAGTCAGATAAGCCACCATACTATTTTAACAGGGTTGCAAGATAGGGTAGAGTACTCAAGCAGTCTTTGGTGTGGTTCATAAGAGAGAGAGTCCAAGTTTCCTACAGGTTTATATATGTGTGTCACCGGTGGGTAGGTGTGGTGGAGGTGTGCATGGTTCCAGGGTTGGGACTGTGAGCCATAGGGTATCCAGAGCCCGCTTGGGAGCTTTATTAACTAAGTTACAAACTACAGAATGACCTTCAGTTGTAAGGAGTACAAATTATGTTATATATTATCGTGTGTCTTATATATATATATATATATATATATATATATATATATATATATATATATATATATATATATATATATATATATATATATATATATATATATATATATATATATATATATATGTATATATATATATATATATGTATATGAATTTTAGTATATTTTGGTAGCTGTCTTTCCTGTAGACATATATTATTAAATATGACCGAAAAAGTAAGATTAATAATTCTAACACGAATTTTCTCAATCATTCGTACATTACGCTTCACTGTTGGAGGTAAATCAAAAATCAATTCTCCAAAATTCATTTTTATTTCTAGTCTGACGCGACACGGGCGCGTTTCGTAAAACTTATTACATTTTCAAAGACTTTAGTTTCACAAATACACAACTGAATAGAACTTACGTATCTCCGATTTTATATCTACATTTGAGTGAGGTGGAAGGGGTGATGTGGCATTAACACAAGACAGAACAAAATGTGGTATTAATAGGGTATTAATTTCATCAACACAAGACAGAACAAGAGTATTAATAGGGTATTAATTTCATCAACACAAGACAGAACACGAAACAATGGATATTGAATAGAAGTGTTTGTAGAAAGCCTATTGGTCCATATTTCTTGATGCTTCTATATTGGAGCGGAGTCTTGAGGTGGGTAGAATATAGTTGTGCAATAATTGGCTGTTGATTGCTGGTGTTGACTTCTTGATGTGTAGTGCCTCGCAAACGTCAAGCCGCCTGCTATCGCTGTATCTATCGATGATTTCTGTGTTGTTTACTAGGATTTCTCTGGCGATGGTTTGGTTGTGGGAAGAGATTATATGTTCCTTAATGGAGCCCTGTTGCTTATGCATCGTTAAACGCCTAGAAAGAGATGTTGTTGTCTTGCCTATATACTGGGTTTTTTGGAGCTTACAGTTCCCAAGTGGGCATTTGAAGGCATAGACGACGTTAGTCTCTTTTAAAGCGTTCTGTTTTGTGTCTGGAGAGTTTCTCATGAGTAGGCTGGCCGTTTTTCTGGTTTTATAGTAAATCGTCAGTTGTATCCTCTGATTTTTGTCTGTAGGGATAACGTTTCTATTAACAATATCTTTCAGGACCCTTTCCTCCGTTTTATGAGCTGTGGAAAAGAAGTTCCTGTAAAATAGTCTAATAGGGGGTATAGGTGTTGTGTTAGTTATCTCTTCAGAGGTTGCATGGCTTTTCACTTTCCTTCTTATGATGTCTTCGACGAAACCATTGGAGAAGCCGTTATTGACTAGGACCTGCCTTACCCTACAGAGTTCTTCGTCGACTTGCTTCCATTCTGAGCTGTGGCTGAGAGCACGGTCGACATATGCGTTAACAACACTCCTCTTGTACCTGTCTGGGCAGTCGCTGTTGGCATTTAGGCACATTCCTATGTTTGTTTCCTTAGTGTAGGTTATCTTGAGGTTATCTTGAGATGATTTCGGGGCTTTTTTAGTGTCCCCGCGGCCCGGTCCTCGACCAGGCCTCCACCCCCAGGAAGCAGCCCGTGACAGCTGACTAACACCCAGGTACCTATTTTACTGCTAGGTAACAGGGGCATAGGGTGAAAGAAACTCTGCCCATTGTTTCTCGCCGGCGCCTGGGATCGAACCCAGGACCACAGGATCACAAATCCCGCGTGCTGTCCGCTCGGCCGACCGGCTCCCTGTGTAGACTGCAGTGTGGAAACCTCCGCCCTTTTCCATGACTGTTACATCTAGAAAGGGCAGCTTCCCATCCTTTTCCATCTCGTAAGTGAAACGCAGCACGGAACTACGCTCAAATGCCTCCTTCAGCTCCTGCAGATGTCTGACATCAGGTACCTGTGTAAAAATGTCGTCAACATACCTGCAGTATATGGCCGGTTTCAAGTTCATGTCGACTAAGACTTTTTGCTCGATGGTACCCATGTAGAAGTTTGCAAACAGGACACCTAGGGGAGAACCCATGGCGACCCCATCTACTTGCTTATACATGTGCCCATCCGGGCTCAAGAAGGGTGCCTCTTTAGTACAAGCTTGGAGTAGTTTCCTCAGAATATTTTCTGGTATGTCAAGAGGAGTACAGGCTGGATCACGATACACTCTATCGGCTATCATTCCGATTGTCTCGTCCACAGGTACGTTGGTAAACAGCGATTCTACGTCCAACGAGGCTCTTATCCCTGTGGCCCGTGTGCCCCGCAGTAAGTCAACAAATTCCTTTGGGGACTTCAGGCTGAAGGCGCAAGGAACATAAGGAGTCAGCAGGCCGTTGAGTTGCTTCGCCAGTCTGTACGTGGGTGTGGGTATCTGGCTAATGATTGGCCGAATTGGGTTTCCAGGCTTGTGCGTCTTGATATTTCCATACGCATATCCAGGTTTATATTCCCCAATGATCTTTGGCAGGTGGAGTCCGGATTTCTTGGCGTTCACAGTTTCGATCAGTTTGTTGACCTTTGCTTTTAATTCGGCTGTAGTGTCCTTCGTATTATATGGAGGACCTATGGTAATTCCACGACCAAGAGATGGCTTCCTGAACCTTGCAGGAATTAACCTCACTGAGGACCAAGTCACTCTCCTAAATCTGGGCATAAACTGTCATGTTATGTCCAGACCGAGTGAGATGGCCCGGAAAGTAGAGTTGGAAATTCTGTTGGACGACATATTCGACCTCGAGACACAAAAGAAGGTCACTACCAAAGATACCTTACAAGCAGAACTTATTGCAGAAGGAGGAAAGAATCGAGGCAACTACAGAAGCACCATACTGTCCCCCGAGCTTAAAGCGGCAGCTAAAAGCCTTCGTGAGAACAAGGAGATAGTTGTCAGGAGAGGTGACAAGTCGCCAATATATGTCATTCTTAAAAAAGACGAATATCTGGCGAAAATGAACATCATACTCTCTGACCAAACTAAGTTCCAAAGGGTAACGAAGGACACTACAGCCGAATTAAAAGCAAAGGTCAACAAACTGATCGAAACTGTGAACGCCAAGAAATCCGGACTCCACCTGCCAAAGATCATTGGGGAATATAAACCTGGATATGCGTATGGAAATGTCAAGACGCACAAGCCTGGAAACCCACTTCGGCCAATCATTAGCTAGATACCCACACCCACGTACAGACTGGCGAAGCGACTCAACGGCCTGCTGACTCCTTATGTTCCTTGCGCCTTCAGCCTGAAGTCTCCAAAGGAATTTGTTGACTTACTGCGGGGCACACGGGCCACAGGGATAAGAGCCTCGTTGGACGTAGAATCGCTGTTTACCAACGTACCTGTGGACGAGACAATCGGAATGATAGCCGACAGAGTGTATCGTGATCCAGCCTGTACTCCTCTTGACATACCAGAAAATATTCTGAGGAAACTACTCCATGCTTGTACTAAAGAGGCACCCTTCTTGAGCCCGGATGGGCACATGTATAAGCAAGTAGATGGGGTCGCCATGGGTTCTCCCCTAGGTGTCCTGTTTGCAAACTTCTACATGGGTACCATCGAGCAAAAAGTCTTAGTCGACATGAACTTGAAACCGGCCATATACTGCAGGTATGTTGACGACATTTTTACACAGGTACCTGATGTCAGACATCTGCAGGAGCTGAAGGAGGCATTTGAGCACAGTTCCGTGCTGCGTTTCACTTACGAGATGGAAAAGGATGGGAATCTGCCCTTTCTAGATGTAACAGTCATGGAAAAGGGCGGAGGTTTCCACACTGCAGTCTACACTAAGAAAACAAACATAGGAATGTGCCTAAATGCCAACAGCGACTGCCCAGACAGGTACAAGAGGAGTGTTGTTAACGCATATGTCGACCGTGCTCTCAGCCACAGCTCAGAATGGAAGCAAGTCGACGAAGAACTCTGTAGGGTAAGGCAGGTCCTAGTCAATAACGGCTTCTCCAATGGTTTCGTCGAAGACATCATAAGAAGGAAAGTGAAAAGCCATGCAACCTCAGAAGAGACAACTAACACAACACCTATACCCCCTATTAGACTATTTTACAGGAACTTCTTTTCCACAGCTCATAAAACGGAGGAAAGGGTCCTGAAAGATATTGTTAATAGAAACGTTATCCCTACAGACAAAAATCAGAGGATACAACTGACGATTTACAATAAAACCAGAAAAACGGCCAGCCTACTCATGAGAAACTCTCCAGACACAAAACAGAACGCTTTAAAAGAGACTAACGTCGTCTATGCCTTCAAATGCCCACTTGGGAACTGTAAGCTCCAAAAAACCCAGTATATAGGCAAGACAACAACATCTCTTTCTAGGCGTTTAACGATGCATAAGCAACAGGGCTCCATTAAGGAACATATAATCTCTTCCCACAACCAAACCATCGCCAGAGAAATCCTAGTAAACAACACAGAAATCATCGATAGATACAGCGATAGCAGGCGGCTTGACGTTTGCGAGGCACTACACATCAAGAAGTCAACACCAGCAATCAACAGCCAATTATTGCACAACTATATTCTACCCACCTCAAGACTCCGCTCCAATATAGAAGCATCAAGAAATATGGACCAATAGGCTTTCTACAAACACTTCTATTCAATATCCATTGTTTCGTGTTCTGTCTTGTGTTGATGAAATTAATACCCTATTAATACTCTTGTTCTGTCTTGTGTTGATGAAATTAATACCCTATTAATACCACATTTTGTTCTGTCTTGTGTTAATGCCACATCACCCCTTCCACCTCACTCAAATGTAGATATAAAATCGGAGATACGTAAGTTCTATTCAGTTGTGTATTTGTGAAACTAAAAGTCTTTGAAAATGTAATAAGTTTTACGAAACGTGCCCGTGTCGCGTCAGACTAGAAATAAAAATGAATTTTGGAGAATTGGTCTTTTGATTTACCTCCAACAGTGAAGCGTAATGTACGAAAGATTGAGAAAATTCGTGTTAGAATTATTAATCTTACTTTTTCGGTCATATTTAATAATATATGTATATGAATTTTATATATATATGTATATGAATTCTGTCTTTTGTACTAGGCTGATTCCCTACTCCTTGATTTCCCCCAGGCTCAAGTAAAATCATTTATTCCCCTACACAACATTTGAAAGTTCACCCCCCTCCCCCCCGCCACTCACCACCCAGTTCGTGACAGTGTCAACAGTGAGAGGAGCTCCGTGGTGTCAAATGCTAAAACAAGAGTAGTTACCCCTTACTATCACAAAGATCGGTCGCTTGAGAAACCCTTCATGCTGTGGAAAAATGATCTTTTTAAGCATGTGCAAATTAATTAAAAGTTCTGTTAATGTTCCCGAAATCAGTGAATAATGGAGCATATTCTAATATGACTGTTTATGTTTGTTTTGAAAATATTTAGCTGTGCAACTGTCGGACAGTGCCAAAACCCTTCATGGGGGGCCTGAATGCGTCACTGGCAAGCTGCTCCTTTTGTACTCCTGGCGACCCGGACCACTCCAGTGTTCATCCCGTTCACCAGACCATTCTCTCTGCCAGTTTGGGTGAGGCCAGCCAGTACCATGTGGCCTCCACCTTGGAACACACAAACAATCTTCTCTCTTATAGTATGTACTAGAGGGGTCACCCATCGTGGTCTCGGTCTGTCTTCCATCTCTCCATCTATATATCTATCCACCTATCTTCTTTTATCTATTCATTCATCTATCAATCCATCCATCTATATATATATACCATATATCATCTATACATCATTCATTCCATTGCATATCCAGCATTCCATCTATCTTTCCATCTAGCTATTCATGTTCTTCTATCATCTATAAATCATTGATCTCTCAGTCTATCTATCCATCTATTTAACCAACAATCTATCCATTCATTTAAGATATATTCATCTATCCATCCATGTACCTATCTTGCCATCCATATGTCCATATATCTATCTATCCATCTATCATTCTCTCCATCTATCATTCGACCGGTGGGAGCCGGTCGGCCGAGCGGACAGCACGGTGGACTTGTGATCCTGTGGTCCTGGGTTCGATCCCAGGCGCCGGCTTGAAACAATGGGCAGAGTTTCTTTCACCCTATGCCCCTGTTACCTTGCAGTAAATAGGTACCTGGGTGTTAGTCAGCTGTCACGGGCTGCTTCCTGGGGGTGGAGGCCTGGTCGAGGACCGGGCCGCGGGGACACTAAAAATCTCCGAAATCATCTCCAGATAACCTTCAGATCCAGATAACCTCCATACGTCTATTCGTGTATCTGTCCATCTGCCTTATCATCTATCAATCTTTTTGTCAATCTATCCAAATATATATATATCATCTATCCATCCACCTATCATTCTTTCCATCCATGTGTCCAGCCATCTATCCTTCAAGCAATATATCCATCAAGTTTTCTTCAATCAATCTGTTTTTCTATCCATCTATTTTTCTATCCTTCTATCTATTCATCTATCTATCTATCTATCTATCTATCTATCTATCTATCCATGCACCAACTCATCTTTCTACCCCATCTATCACCCACTTATATTTCCATCTACCTATCCATCTAATTATTCGTCTACTCATCTTTCTACCTATACATCCATCCATCTTTTCATCACTAAACCTATACATATATACATCCATCTATTCATCTCTCTATCCATCCATTTTTCTGTCCATCCATCTACTTTTTACCTATGTATCTATATATCCATACACTTATCCCTCCATCCAACTATTCATCTGTCTACCTATCTATCCATATATTTACCTATTTATAACACAGAAATAAATCACACAGAGAGAGTGGGGGCCTGATAACTCACAGCACATAGGTTCGAACCCTCATCACGGCTCCTATGGCTTATCTATTTATTCATGCGCCTATTCGTCTATCCATCCATCCTTTTGCCTACTGTCTGTTTCATTCTCTTGCTCTATCTTTGTCTCTGCCTCTCTGTCTCTCTCTGTCTCCAGCTGTGTTTCTGTTTCTGAGTTTCTCTGTGTCTCTCTCTCTTTCTGTCTCATATAAAAAATACAATAGTCTAAGTGTGGTGGTCGGCAGTGGGAGCAGCTCAGTGGTGTGAAGTACTAAAACACAATAGTTACCCTTACTCTGGTATAGAGCAGGTGCTTGAGAAACTGTTGACGCTGAGGGAGAATTGTTTAATACTAGTAAGGCCAAATTATTCACAACAGGAAATTACTCTTAATTTTCATAAAATCAGTGAATAATGATCAGAATACTTTAAGACAATATTTTATTTGAAGAGTTTGACCTCCTACTATAAACAGACAGTCATTCTCTCCTTTAGTAAAATTACAATATCTCTGCTTTGGTAAAATTAGAATATATAAATATTGCATTTTGTCACATGATAAGTGTGGTGTGTTGTGTGACATGAGTGTTATATAATTTGGGGATCTATAAGTGTGACTCTTACCGCCATCATATGTAGCGTTGACGTCTGCTCCAGCGTCGAGGAGGACCTTCACAATGTTGTCGTGACCACGTGCGGATGCCCAGTGAAGGGCTGTCCCGCCTGTCAACAGATACCACAATTGTTATTACACATAAACCATCACTATTCCAGTACTTTATGTAAGATATTGAAATAAGCTGTTAAAGATGAATATTTGTATATACTAGTGACGTGTACCGACTCTACATATTATGCAAAACTATTTTCCACCCTAAATTTATGAGAGGAAGATCATGTTAAAATTGTTAAGAATATATCACTATTAAAACATCCGACATCTCACCAATTCTTATTTGATAATTTATTATTTGTGACGTGAGTGACAGTAGTGCTATTGTCATGTCCGAAACACTACCACACAACCCACCACACTACCACACACCCCACCACACTACCACACACCCCACCACACTACCACACACCCCACCACACTACCACACACCCCACCACACTATCACACACTCCACCACACTACCACACACCCCACCACACTACCACACACCCCACCACACTACCACACACCCCACCACAACTACCACACACTCCACCACACTACCACACACCCCACCACACACCCCACTACACTACCACACACCCCACCACACTACCACACACTCCACCACACTACCACACACCCCACCACACTGCCACACACCCAACCACACTACCACACACCCCACCACACTACCACACACCCCACCACACTACCACACACCCCACCACACTAAAACACACCCCACCACACTACCACACACCCCACCACACTACCACACACCCCACCACACTACCACACACTCCACCACACTACCACACACCCACCACACTACCACACACCACACCACACTACTACACACCCCACCACACTACCACACACGTAGTGTGTGGTAGTGTGGTGGGGTGTAGACGATAGTAGGAGGCTACAAGATGACCTAGACAGACTGAGTGAATGGTCCAACAAATGGCTGTTGAAGTTCAACCCGAGTAAATGCAAAGTAATGAAACTAGGTGGTGGAAATAGGAGGCCAAACACAGGATACAGAATAGGAGATGAAGTACTTAATGAAACGAACAGAGAGAAAGATCTAGGAGTTGATATCACACCAAACCTGTCTCCTGAAGCCCACATAAAAATAATAACGTCTGCGGCATATGCGAGGCTGGCTAACATCAGAACAGCGTTCAGGAACCTGTGTAAGGAATCATTCAGAATCTTGTACACCACATATGTAAGACCAATCCTGGAGTATGCGGCCCCAGCATGGAGCCCGTATCTTGTCAAGCACAAGACGAAGCTGGAAAAAGTCCAAAGGTATGCCACTAGACTAGTCCCAGAACTAAGAGGCATGAGTTACGAGGAAAGGCTGCGGGAAATGCACCTTACGACACTGGAAGACAGAAGAGTAAGGGGAGACATGATCACAACCTACAAAATCCTCAGAGGAATCGACCGGGTAAACAAGGATAAACTATTCAACACTGGTGGGACGCGAACAAGGGGACACAGGTGGAAACTGAGTACTCACATGAGCCACAGAGACGTTAGAAGGAACTTTTTTAGTGTCAGAGTCGTTAACGGATGGAATGCATTAGGCAGTGATGTGGTGGAGGCTGACTCCATACACAGTTTTAAATGTAGATATGATAGAGCCCAGTAGGCTCAGGAATCTGTACACCAGTTGATTGACAGTTGAGAGGCGGGACCAAAGAGCCAAAGCTCAACCCCCGCAAGCACAAATAGGTGAGTACAAATAGGTGAGTACACAACCCCACCACACTACCACACACCCCCACCACACTACCACACACCCCCACCACACTACCACACAACTCACCACACTACCACACACCCCACCACACTACAACACACCCCACCACACTACCACACACCCCACCACACTACCACACAACCCCATCACACACCCCACTACACTACCACACACCCCACCACACACCCCACCACACTACCACACCCCCCACCACACTACACACATCCACACCACACTACCACACACCCCAACACACTACCACACACCCCACCACACTACCACACACCCCACCTCACTACCACACAACCCCACCACACTACTACAAACCCCATCACACTACCACACACCCCACCACACTACCAAACACCCCACCACACTACCACACAACCCCACCACATTACCACACACACCACCACACTACCACAAACCCCACCACACTACCACACCCGGCACCACACTACCACACAATCCCACCACACTACCACAAACCCCACCACACTGCCACACCCCAACATACTACCACACAACCCCACCACACTACCACACACACCCCACCTCACAACCACAAACCCCACCACACGACCACACAACCCCACCACACTACCACACACCCCACCACACTACCACACACCCCACCACACTACCACACACCCCACCACACTACCACACAACCCCACCACATTACCACACATCCCACCACACTACCAAACAACTCACCAAACTACCACACACCCCAACACACTACAACACACCCCACCACACTACCACACACCCCAACACACTACCACACAACCCCATCACACTACCACACACCCCACCACACTAACACACACCCCACCACACTACCACACACCCCACCACACTACCACACACCCCACCACACTACCACACACCCCACCACACTACCACACAACCCCACCACACTACCACAAACCCCACCATACTACCACACAACCCCACCACACTACCACACACACCCCACCTCACTACCACAAACCCCACCACACTACCACACAACCCCACCGCACTGCCACACACCCCACCACACTACCACACACCCCACCACACTACCACACACCCCACCACACTACCACACAACCCCACCAAACAACCACACACCCCACTACACAACCACACACCCCACCACACTACCACACACCCCAGCTCACAACCACACACCCCACCACACAACCACACACCCCACCACACTACCACCCACCCCACCACACACCCCACCACACGACCAACCCCCCATCACACTACCACACACCCCACCACACTACCACACACCCCACCACACTACCACACACCCCACCACAATACCACACACCCCACCACACTACCACACACCCAACCACACTACCACACAACCCCACCACACTACCACACACCCCACCACACAATCACACACCCCTCCACACACCCCACCATAATACCACACACTCTACCATAATACCACACACCCCACCACACACCCAACCATACTACCACACACCCCACCATACTACCACACACCCCACCATACTACCACACACCCCACCACACGACCAACCCCCATCACACTACAACACTACCACACACCCCACCATACTACCACACACCCCACCACACGAGCAACCTCCAATCACACTACCACACACTCCACCACACTATCACACACCCCACCCTACTACCACACACCCCACCACACGACCAATCCCCCATCACACTGCCACACACCCCACCCCACTACCACACACCCCACCACACTACCACACACTCAATCACACGACCAACCCCCCATCACACTACAACACACCCCACCACACGACCAAGCCCCCATCACACTACCACACACCCCACCACACGACCAACCCCCCATCACACTACCACACACCCCACCACACTACCAACCCCCCATCACACTACCACACACCCCACCACACGACCAACCCCCCAACGCACTACCACACAACCCACCACACGACCAACTCCCCATCACATTACCACACACCCCACCACACGACCAACCCTCCATCACACTACCACACACCCCACCACACGACCAACCCCCCATCACACTACCACACCCCCACCACACGACCAACCCCCCATCACACTACCACACACCCCACCATACTACCACACACCCCACCACACGACCAACCCCCCATCACACTACCACACACCCCACCATACTACCACACACCCAACCACACGACCATCCCCTCATCACACTACCACACACCCCACCACACGACCAACCCCCCATCACACTACCACACACCCCACCATACTACCACACACCCCACCACACGACCAACCCCCTATCACACTACCACTCACCCCACCACACTACAACACCCCCCACCACACTACCACACACCCCACCACACGACCAACACCCCATCACACTACCACACACCCCACCACACGACCAATCCCCACCACACTACCACACACCCCACCATACTATCACACACCCCATCACACGACCAAACCCCCACCACACTACCACACACCCCACAATACTACCACACTACCACACTACCACACACCCCACCATACTACCACACACCCCACCACACGACCAACCCCCATCACACTACCACACACCCCACCACAGTACCACACACCCCACCACACTACCACACACCCCACCACACTACCATACAACCCCACCACACTACCACACACCCCACCACACATCCACACACCCACCACACTACCACACACCCCACCACACATCCACACACCCCACCACACACCCAACCATACTACCACACACCCCACCATACTACCACACACCCCACCACATGACCAACCCCCCATCACACTACCACACAAGCACACACCCCACCACACTACCACACCCTCACCACACTACCACACAACCCCACCACACTACCACACACCCCACCACACAACCACACACCCCACCACACACCCAACCATACTACCACGCACCCTATAATACTACCACACACCCCACCACACGACCAACCCCCCACCACACGACCAACCCCCCATCACTCTACCACACACCCCACCACACTACCACACACTCCACCACACTACCACACACCCCACCATACTACCACACACCCCACCACACGACCGACCCCCCATCACACTACCACACACCCCACCACACTACCACACACCCCACAACACGACCGACCCCTCATCACACTACCACACACCCACTACACTACCACACACCTCACCACACTACCACACACCCCACCATACTACCACATACCCCATCACACCCAACCATACTACCACACACCCCACCATACTACCACACACCCCACCACACGACCAACCCCCCATCACACTACCACACACCCCAATACACAATCACACACCCCACCACACACCCCACCATACTACCACACACCCTACCATACTACCACACACCCCACCACACACCCAACCATACTACCACACACCCCACCATACTACCACACACCCCACCACACGACCAACCCCCCATCACACTACCACACTACCACACACCCCACCATACTACCACACACCCCACCACACGACCAACCCCCCATCACACTACCACACTACCACACACCCCACCCTACTACCACACACCCCACTACACGACCAACCCCCCATCACACTACCACACACCCCACCACACTACCACACACCCCACCACACTACCACACACCCCACCACACGACCAACCCCCCATCACACTACCACACACCCCACCACACTACCAACCCCCCATCACACTACCACACACCCCACCATACTACCACACACCCCACCACACTACCGCACACCCCACCACACTACCACACACCCCACCACACGATGAACCCCCCATCACAACACCACACACCCCACCACACGACCAACCCCCCATCACACTACCACACACCCCACCACACGACCAACCCCCCATCACACTACCACACACCCCACCACACGACCAACCCCCCATCGCACTACCACACAACCCACCACACGACCATCCCCCCATCACATTACCACACACCCCACCACACGACCAACCCCCCATCACACTACCACACACCCCACCACACGACCAACCCTCCATCACAGTACCACACACCCCACCACACGACCAACCCCCCATCACACTACCACACCCCCCACCACACGACCAACCCTCCATCACAGTACCACACACCCCACCACACGACCAACCCCCCATCACACTACCACACACCCCACCACACTACCACACACCCCACTACACTACCACACACCCCACAACACGACCAACCCCCCATCACACTACCACACACCCCACCACACAACCACACAATCCACCACACTACCACACACCCCACCACACAACCACACACCCCACCACACAACCACACACCCCACCACACTACCACACACCCTATCACACACCCCACCACACGACCAACCCCCGTCACACTAACACACACCCCACCACACTACCACACACCCCACCACACTACCACACACCCCACCACACTATCACACACCCCACCACACTTCCACACACCCCACCACACTTCCACACAACCCCCACCACACTACCACACACCCCAACACAAAACCACACACCCCACCACACACCCAACCGTACTACCACACACCCCACCATACTACCACACACCCTACCACACGACCAATGCCCCGTCACACTACCACACACCCCACCACACTACCACACACCCTACTAAACTACCACACACCCCACCACACTACCACTAAACCCCACCACACTACCACACACCCCACAACACATCCACACACCCCACCACACACCCAACCATACTACCACACACCCCTCCATACTACCACACACCCCACCACACGTCCAACCCCCCATCACACTACCACACAATCCCACCACACTACCACATACTCCACCACACATCCACACACCCCACCACACACCCAACCATACCACCACACACCCCACCACACTACCACACACCCCACCACACTACCACACAACCCCCACCACACTACCACACACCCCACTACACAACCACACACCCCACCACACACCCAACCACACTACCACACACCCCACCATACTACCACACACCCCACCACACGACTAACTCCCATCACACTACCACACACCCCACCACACTACCACACACCGCACCACACTACCACACACCCAACCACACTACCACACAACCCCACCACACTACCACACACTCCACCACACTACCACACACCCCACCACACTACCACACAACCCCACCACACTACCACACACCCCTTCAAACTACCACACACCCCACCACACTACCAAACTCCCCACCAAACTACCACACACCCCACCACACTACCAAACACCACACCACACTACCACACACCCCACCACACTACCACACAACCCCACCACACTACCACAAACCCCACAACACTGCCACACCCCACCATACTACCACACAACCCCACCACACTACCACACACCCCCCATCTCACTACCACAAACCCCACCACACTACAACACAACCCCACCACACTACCACACACGCCACCATACTACCACACACCCCACCACACGACTAACCCCTATCACACTACCACACACCCCACCACACTACCACACACCACACCACACTACCACACACCCCACCACACTACCACACAACCCCACCACACTACCACAAACCCCATCACACTGCCACACCCCACCATACTACCACACAACCCCACCACACTACCACACACCCCCCACCTCACTACCACAAACCCCACCACACTACAACACAACCCCACCACACTACCACACACGCCACCATACTACCATACACCCCACCACACGACCAACCCCCCATCACACTACCACACACCCCATTATACTACCACACACCCCACCACACGACCAACCCCCCATCACACTACCACACACCCCACCACACTACAACACCCCCCACCACACTACCACACACTCCACCACACGACCAATCCCCCATCACACTACCACACACCCCACCACACGAACAATCCCCACCACACTACCACACACCCCACCACACTATCACACACCCCATCACACGACCAACGCCCATCCACACTACCACACACCCCACCACACTACCACACTACCACACTAACACACACCCCACCATACTACCACATACCCCACCACACGACCAACCCCCCATCACAATACCACACACCCAACCACACTACCACACATCCCACCACACTGCCACACACTCCACCACACGACCAACCCCCCATCACACTACCACACACCTCACCACATTACCACACCCCCACCACACTACCATACACCCCACCACACGACCAACCCCCCATCACACTACCACACACCCCACCATACTACCACGCACCCTATCACACGACCAACCCCCCACCACACTACCACACAACCCCACCACACTACCACACACCCCACCACACTACCACACACCCCACCACACTACCACACACCCCACCACACGACCAACCCCCCATCACACGACCACACACCCCACCTCACTACCACACACCCCACCACACTACCACACACCCCACCACACTACCACACACCCCACCATACGACCAACCCCCCACCACACTACCCCACACCCCACCACACTACCACACACCCCACCACACGAACAACCCCCCATCACACTACCACACACCCTATACACAATCACACACCCCACCACACACCCCACCATACTACCACACACCCCACCACACGACCAACCCCCATCACACTACCACACACCCCACCACACTATCACACACCCCACCATACTACCACACACCCCACCACACTACCATCCCCCCATCACACTACCTCACACCCCACAACACGACCAACCCCCCATCACACTACCACACACCCCACCACACGACCTACCCCCCATCACACTACCACACACCCCACCACACTACCACACACCCCACAACACGACCAACCCCTCATCACACTACCACACACCCACTACACTACCACACACCTCACCACACTACCACACACCCCACCATACTACCACACACCCCACCACACGACCAACCCCCCATCACACTACCACACACTCCAATACACAATCACACACCCCACCACACACCCCACCATACTACCACACACCCTACCATACTACCACACACCCCACCACACACCCAACCATACTACCTCACACCCCACCATACTACCACACACCCCACCACACGACCAACCCCCATCACACTACCACACAACCCACCACACTACCACACAACCCACCCCACTACCACCCACCCCACCACACGACCAACCCCCCATCACACTACCACACACCCCACCACACGACCAACCCCCCATCACACTACCACACACCCCACCACACGACCAACCCCCCATCATACTACCACACACCCCACCACACGACCAACCCCCCATCACACTACCACACACCCCACCACACTACCAACCCCCCACCACACTACAACACACCCCACCACACGACCAACCCCCCATCGCACTACCACACAACCCACCACACGACCAACCCCCCATCACACTACCACACACCCCACCACACTACCAACCCCCCATCACACTACCACACACCCCACCACACTACCAACCCCCCATCACACTACCACACACCACATCACACGACCAACCCCCCATCACACTACCACACAACCCACCACACGACCAACCCCCCATCACATTACCACACATCCCACCACACTACCAACCCCCCATCACACTACCACACCCCACCACACGACCAACCCCCCATCGCACTACCACACAACCCACCACACGACCAACCCCCCATCACACTACCACACACCCCACTACACTACCAACCCCCCATCACACTACCACACACCCAACCACACTACCAACCCCCCATCACACTTCCACACACCACACCATACGACCAACCCCCCATCACACTACCACACACCACACCATACGACCAACCCCCCATCACACCGCACCACACTACCACACACCCAACCACACTACCACACAACCCCACCACACTACCACACACTCCACCACACTACCACACACCCCACCACACTACCACACAACCCCACCACACTACCACACACCCCTTCAAACTACCACACACCCCACCACACTACCAAACTCCCCACCAAACTACCACACACCCCACCACACTACCAAACACCACACCACACTACCACACACCCCCACCACACTACCACACAACCCCACCACACTACCACAAACCCCACAACACTGCCACACCCCACCATACTACCACACAACCCCACCACACTACCACACACCCCCCATCTCACTACCACAAACCCCACCACACTACAACACAACCCCACCACACTACCACACACGCCACCATACTACCACACACCCCACCACACGACTAACCCCTATCACACTACCACACACCCCACCACACTACCACACACCACACCACACTACCACACACCCCACCACACTACCACACAACCCCACCACACTACCACAAACCCCATCACACTGCCACACCCCACCATACTACCACACAACCCCACCACACTACCACACACCCCCCACCTCACTACCACAAACCCCACCACACTACAACACAACCCCACCACACTACCACACACGCCACCATACTACCATACACCCCACCACACGACCAACCCCCCATCACACTACCACACACCCCATTATACTACCACACACCCCACCACACGACCAACCCCCCATCACACTACCACACACCCCACCACACTACAACACCCCCCACCACACTACCACACACTCCACCACACGACCAATCCCCCATCACACTACCACACACCCCACCACACGAACAATCCCCACCACACTACCACACACCCCACCACACTATCACACACCCCATCACACGACCAACGCCCATCCACACTACCACACACCTCACCACACTACCACACTACCACACTAACACACACCCCACCATACTACCACATACCCCACCACACGACCAACCCCCCATCACAATACCACACACCCAACCACACTACCACACATCCCACCACACTGCCACACACTCCACCACACGACCAACCCCCCATCACACTACCACACACCTCACCACATTACCACACCCCCACCACACTACCATACACCCCACCACACGACCAACCCCCCATCACACTACCACACACCCCACCATACTACCACGCACCCTATCACACGACCAACCCCCCACCACACTACCACACAACCCCACCACACTACCACACACCCCACCACACTACCACACACCCCACCACACTACCACACACCCCACCACACGACCAACCCCCCATCACACGACCACACACCCCACCTCACTACCACACACCCCACCACACTACCACACACCCCACCACACTACCACACACCCCACCATACGACCAACCCCCCACCACACTACCCCACACCCCACCACACTACCACACACCCCACCACACGAACAACCCCCCATCACACTACCACACACCCTATACACAATCACACACCCCACCACACACCCCACCATACTACCACACACCCCACCACACGACCAACCCCCATCACACTACCACACACCCCACCACACTATCACACACCCCACCATACTACCACACACCCCACCACACTACCATCCCCCCATCACACTACCTCACACCCCACAACACGACCAACCCCCCATCACACTACCACACACCGCACCACACGACCTACCCCCCATCACACTACCACACACCCCACCACACTACCACACACCCCACAACACGACCAACCCCTCATCACACTACCACACACCCACTACACTACCACACACCTCACCACACTACCACACACCCCACCATACTACCACACACCCCACCACACGACCAACCCCCCATCACACTACCACACACTCCAATACACAATCACACACCCCACCACACACCCCACCATACTACCACACACCCTACCATACTACCACACACCCCACCACACACCCAACCATACTACCTCACACCCCACCATACTACCACACACCCCACCACACGACCAACCCCCATCACACTACCACACAACCCACCACACTACCACACAACCCACCCCACTACCACCCACCCCACCACACGACCAACCCCCCATCACACTACCACACACCCCACCACACGACCAACCCCCCATCACACTACCACACACCCCACCACACGACCAACCCCCCATCATACTACCACACACCCCACCACACGACCAACCCCCCATCACACTACCACACACCCCACCACACTACCAACCCCCCACCACACTACAACACACCCCACCACACGACCAACCCCCCATCGCACTACCACACAACCCACCACACGACCAACCCCCCATCACACTACCACACACCCCACCACACTACCAACCCCCCATCACACTACCACACACCCCACCACACTACCAACCCCCCATCACACTACCACACACCACACCACACGACCAACCCCCCATCACACTACCACACAACCCACCACACGACCAACCCCCCATCACATTACCACACATCCCACCACACTACCAACCCCCCATCACACTACCACACCCCACCACACGACCAACCCCCCATCGCACTACCACACAACCCACCACACGACCAACCCCCCATCACACTACCACACACCCCACCACACTACCAACCCCCCATCACACTACCACACACCCAACCACACTACCAACCCCCCATCACACTACCACACACCACACCATACGACCAACCCCCCATCACACTACCACACAACCCACCACACGACCAACCCCCCATCACATTACCACACACCCCACCACACGACCAACCCCCCATCACACTACCACACACCCCATTATACTACCACACACCCCACCACACGACCAACCCCCCATCACACTACCACACACCCCACCACACGACCAACCCCCCATCACACTACCACACACCCCATTATACTACCACACACCCCACCACACGACCAACCCCTCATCACACTACCATACACCCCACCACACGACCAACCCCCCATCACACTACCACACACCCCATTATACTACCACACACCCCACCACACGACCAACCCCCCATCACACTACCACACACCCC